>NC_052158.1:59972217-60254552 GCF_902713615.1 Scyliorhinus canicula | reverse complement strand
CACCCTGCCCTCTTCCTTCCCTAAAAATCTATCTGCCAAGCAAGCCAGGAGAGGAGGAAACCCCAGACTGAAAAGCAACCAACTTCCGATCCCCACTTTCATATGGAAAAGGGCAACAATGTGTGCTGTGCCACCAGAGGAGAATGCAAAGTCAATATTATTTAAACCTAACTCCTTAACTTGGCCCTAGTCCCAACCCCTTCCCTCAAGACCAGGACTTGGGGCCTCATCTGTCTCTCTCTCTCTCTCTCTCTATGATGTGGAGATGCTGGCGTTGGACTGGGGTGGCATAGTAAGAAGTCCAACAGGTTTGTTTTGAATCACTTTCGGAGCTTAGCTCCTTCCTCAGATGAATGAAGAGGTGGGTTCCAGAAACACATATATAGACAATTTCAATGATGCAAGACGATACTTTGAATGCGAGTCTTTGCAGGTAATTAAGTCTTTACAGATCCAGAGAGAGGGATAATCACAGGTTAAAGAGGTGTGAATTGTCTCAAGCCAGGACAGTTGGTAGGATTTTGCAAGCCCAGGCCAGATGGTGGGTGGGGGGGGGGGGGGGGGGGGGGGGGGTGAATGTAATGCGACATGAATCCACGGTCCCAGTTGAGGCCATACTCGTGCATGCGGAACTTTATCAATTTCTGCTTGGCGATTCTACGTTGACACACATCCTGAAGGCCATCTTGGAGAACGTTTACCCGAAGATCAGAGGCTGAATGCCGTTGACTGCTGAAGTAGTCCCCGACTGGAAGGGAACATTCCTGCCTGGCGATTGTCGCGCGATATCCGTTCATCTGTTGTCACAGTGTCTGCATAGTTTCACCAATGTACCACGCCTCGGGACATCCTTTCCTACAGCGTATGAGGTAGACAACATTGGCCGAGTCGCACGAGTATGTACCTGGTGGGTGGTCTTCTCCCGAGTAATGGTGATACCCATGTTGATGATCTGACACGTCTTGCAGAGGTTACCATTACAGGGTTGTGTGGTGTCGTGGTCGCTGTTAGCCTGAGTTTGCTGCCAAAAATGGTCTGTTTGAGGTTGCGCAGTTGTTTACAGGCAAGTTGTGGGGATGGCCATGGCAAGATGTTCGTCTTCATCGATGACGTGTTGGAGGCTGCGAAGAAGATGTCATAGTTTCTCCGCTCCGGGGAAGTACTGGATGACGAAGGCTACGCTGTTGGTTGTAAAAACTTAATTACCTGCAAAGACTCACATTCAAAGTATCATCTTTCATCATTGAATTTGTCTATATACGTGTTTGTGGAAGCTACCTCTTAATTTAGCTGAGGAAGGAGCTGCGCTCCGAAAGCTAGTGATTCGAGACAAACCTGTCGGACTTTAACCTGGTGTTGTAGGCTTCTTACTGTAGTTCTGCTTCGTAAGCGAAAAGGCAAAAAATATTTTATTGGTTAACTCTACTGCTTGGCACTTTTATAATGGTCATTTTATTATATTTTTTTCAATTAACAATTTATTGCTTTGACATTGATTACAGGTCTGTTTTAAAGCCTCCTTGGAAGCCCGTTTCCAAAAGGTCCCAAGTTTGCCTAGAAGAGGGAAGCTGGTCCTCCTGGTTACAAGTGTTATCACGGCTGTCTACTTGATGTGCATCACTAAACCTGAATAAAGCCCACAAAATCTGGCCTTCAGTTAGCCAGACTGGCCTGAACTTCAGTTCCTCAGTGGACAACCCCTCTCACTGGATTGTTACTAAACTGTTTAGCTTTCTAGTTTGTTTTGATTCGCGTAGAAGAGGTGTCCAAGGGCAGGGAAGTCCTTGTTGGTATCCGTGGACATAACATGCTCACTCTCCAGGGACACCAGGCCGCCTCGTAGCTGCGGTAGAGGAGCAGACAGTCGGGTCAGATTAACCTCTCGGTCGCCTGTTGCCTGGACCTGTTGATGACAAGTTTGGCCAGGTCCAGGAGCAGGTTGACGAGGAGGTTCTCATTCCCAGGCCTCTCCACACCGGATGTCCATAGATCAGGAGCATGGAGCTAAAGTGCAAAGAAAACTGCAACAAAAGATTTTTAAGTAACTGAAAAGAGAGTGCAGTCTGAAACAACTCATATAAGCATGGTCCATGGACTCCAAAAGGGCGCAAGAGCAGGCATCTTGAGAGTCCGTGAACTGATGCTTCCTATGGTTACATGGGACTGCGGCGTGCAATAACCTCCACCCCAGGTGCCCATGATTAAGGGGGAGTACTCCTCTGTAGAGGGACCTCCGCCGCCGGACAGCAACAAGGCACACAAAGGCATTTACGGATGATGGGCGAGGGCAAGGAAGTGAAGGGTGTGCAGTAGCAGCCTATACAAGAAACCCACGGAAGGCATTTCTGCAAGACGGCTAGGACTGTGGGTTCCCTGCTCCTGAGGTGAGGTTCAGGGCCAACGTGAAATTCCATCCGTGCAGAGTTGCACTCAGATGGGAGTCCACCACACACCTGTGTCGCCTCGAGACCACGAATGTGGTCAGGTTCGAGCATGACCATTTTAAGGTCATAGGTGGCATTGGTCACACACCGGACACTCACCGTGGCGCACTCCACCAACTCATGGGGATGTCATGCAGTCCACTCCTCCAGCACCCAGCACATCGCCGATCCTGATCACCTCGGCAGCCATGGCCCGTTTCTCCAGCCAAAGGAAATGGTGCTGATGGAGGAGTGAGTTCCTGAGTTTCAGCTCCCTGACATACTCCAGACATGAAGTAGGTCCTGGTAAAAGATGGACAACGCCTGCAAGTAGTTACGAAAACGTGTCAGATCATATATCAGACCATGCACCTGGCAGAAGAAATGCATCACCAGGGCACACCAGCTGGGGAGGAGCTTGACATAGAGGTATCCGCTGCAGGGTCTGAAGACGGAAGGTAACCACCTGGGTGTGAAGGCACACCAGCACCTGACCACCCTCCCTAAGCGGGAGATTCAGAACCTCAACAGCGATCCAGTGTAGTCTCTTGTCCCAGACAAATCATAGGAGTATTCTCTGGATGTTTATGACAAAATCAGGAAGGGCTCAAAGTAGTACCACAACATGGAGGCAATCAGCTGGTTTATAACCAGAACTCTGCCCCTCTAAGACAGCATTCGGAGCAGTCCTTTTTTAAAATAAATTTAGAGTACCCAATTATTGTTTCCAATTAAGGGGCAACAAAATACGGCCAATCCATCTACCATGCACATCTTTAGGGTTGTGGGGGTGAGTCCCATGCAGACACGGGGAGAACATGTAAACTCCACATGGAAAGAAGGCTGGGTCGGGATCACACCCAGATCCTCGGCGCCGTGAGGCTGCAGTGCTAACCACTGCACCACTATGCTGCCCGATTCGGAGCAGTCCTGTCCAGCATCTCAGGCAAGCAGTGAACTTGGCCTCCAGCTCCAGCCAACAGGCCGACCAGGATTCCACAGGCGGGCAAAGATGGATTCCCAAGGAGAGAAGGCTGGTCCTGCCCAAACAGAGGGAAAGGACCATCTCGTTAAACTTACTGCCAACTAGCTCCACAGCTTGGTTGGTTAACCCACCAACCCCACCCACTTTGTTATTTTTCATGTTATGAGGAATATTATTTAAATAGATTAAAATTCAATGTAAACTTTATTCTGTTTATTCATACATTAAGTGTGTGAAAATAAATATACTTGCTAGTTGAATTACAATAATTCGGAGTTCTGATGAAGCCTCACCAATCTTCAACACTAACTCTGCTTCTCACTCCACTGATGCTACCTGACTTGCTGAGTATTTCCAGCATTTTCTGTTTTTATTTCAGATTTGCAGCATCTGTAGGATTTTGTTTTTCTTGCTTTGGTTTACATGGTGTCTCGTTTCACTAATACTCATTAGTCTGCCTTCTGGAAGACTAGAGAAACCAATGGGAGTTAGGGTGAGAGACTTGGGATGATAATTTAACATGAGAAATCGGAACTGGAGTAGGTCATTTGACCCTTGGAACTCCCTTCACCATTCAATAAAATCATAGCTGATAGTCTACCTCAGATACACCTCCCATATCGTCCACATATTCATAAACTATCTAAAAATCTATCAATCTCTGACTCGAGTAAACACAACCGAGTAGGGATAACTCTCTGCAGTGGAGAAATTCCAAAGGTTCATTCTTCTCTCAGCGGACACATTCCTGTCATCTCAGTCTTAAATGGCTGCCCCATAGTCCACCTGAGAAGGCAAACTTGGCCTCAGTTTCATGTCTGATCCGAAAGACTGGATCTCCAAAATTATAGCTACTCTTTAATATTAACACCAGAGCCCCACTCTTGGTTTTGTGTTCAAGTATCTGACACAGAAGCAAAATTGCTGCCCACTAAGCCACAGGTGTAACGCTCCATCACAGTTTCTCCCCCTTTCTCTCGGTTACTCACCCCACCACTGCTGTCCTCCTTTTCTCTCTCTCTCTGATATTTCCTCTCCATTTCTATCCTGCCCTCTCTTTTTGTTACTCTTCTATCCAGATGAAGGAGGTGAATGGGAAGCCTCCGTGAAGAAAGCATTACTTTAAAGTGTTTTAAAACGGGGCAACTGGTGTTGTAGGCTTCCCGGAATAACCTCACTGTGCAAACATGATAATGCAGGATTTACTCAATTCGCAATCTTGTGAATTTCACAGAAAGGATTGTCCATGAAAATAACTTGGTTAAATTCAGGAGTCTCAGTGATGGTTAGTTAAGTTCCTTACTTGTCTTTACTACCACCCAAAGTTAGGTAGTCAAATCACTTTAAAGACTTTAAATGTGTGGGCAGATGGCATAGTGGTATTTTCATCGGACTAGACATCTCGGGACCCTCTAAGAACCCGGGCTAGAATCCCATCGTGGCAGATGGTGAAATTTGAGTTCAATAAAAATCTGGACTTAAAAGTCTAACCCAGGGGTGGGCAAACTTTTCCGTGCAAGGGCCACATTCAGAAATTCACAATTTTAAAGGGCCGCATAGTATATTAAGTAAAATAATTACTTCACCCGGTTATGATTCTGGGCGCCTCATACAGAACATAGAACAGTACAGCACAGAACAGGCCCTTCGGCCCTCGATGTTGTGCCGAGCAATGAGCACCCTACTCAAGTCAACGTATCCACCCTATACCAGTAAGTAACCCAACAGCCACCCCCATTAACCTAAAAAAAAAATTTTTTTTTTTTTTAAAAACATTTTTTTTTAAATGACTTGGTGGGCCGCATAAAGACCTTTGGCGGGCCGCATGCGGCCCGCGGGCCGCAGTTTGCCCACCCCTGGTCTAACCGTTGTCAATTGTTGTAAAAAACAAACCCCCATCTGGTTCACTAATGTCCTTTGGGGAAAATAAATCTGCCACCCTTACCTGGTCAGACCACAGACCCACAGCAATATGGATGACTCTTGTGCGCCCCCTGGAGTTGAAGGGCAATTCAGGATGAATTCAAGCGCAATAAATGGCCCATAAATGAGTTTAAAAAACATGGCTGCTATTTAAATTGTGGCCCCTTTGATGGCCGATCCTTCACGGGCCACGTGTGCGCGCAGAACTTGGGGATGGACGGTGGCAAGGTGTTGGTAGGAGTAGATCTATATAGTTGTGCTGTTAAAACCCTTAGTGTATATTGTTGTTCTTGATCAATAAATCTTATAATTAATTACTTGCCACAACACATCACCTTGAGTTATTACATTACCCATTGCAGTTGACTCATTTTCTGTAAAGAAATACATTTCTCATCATTGTTTGAGGATTGGAAACTCACTGGGCGAGGGGGGGGGGTGGTTGCGTTTTGTGGAATCATGCCAGCTGCTTTGTCCTAGGTGATGCCAAGCTCTAGTGTTGTTGGAGGCTGCACTCATCCAGGCAAGTGGGGGGTATTTCATCACACTCCAACACATGGGCGGAATTTTCCAGCCATTCTCGCTGTGCGTTCCCTGGCTTGGGCGGGGGGGGGGGGGGGGGGCGTGCAAACAACGGGAAACCACGTTGACAGTAGCAGGATCTTATGGTCTCGCCTCTACGATACACTCTGCAGAAAATCCCACCCATGCTCTATGAAAAAAGACATCACGCTTTTGTTTTCCAGAAATGCCTGGAACAGACATTGATCCTGGCCTTTACAATGTCATGAAACAATTCATTGGCAAAGAGATAGATCAGATAATTATGTAGCACTCCCCTTTGAAGTGGAATGGATTCAGCAGTCCAAGCTGGAGTAGATATTTACTAAATATTCGATTAGCTCAATTGGCCAGGGCGATTCAAAACATCATGAGACTATTGAGCGAGTGTGGACTTGACTGAAAATGAGTGACTTATTGGTTAGTGGGTCCAAAGTTAGTGGTTACTCTTCACATATGACAGTAGGGAAAGTATGTGGGCATAAAAGCCAAACTCCGATCTGTAAGCTAATTATGGTCTACTATAAATATCTGAGAGGAAATGGTGGTGGTCTTACTAGGATTACCACATTTCCTTGGAGCTAATCAGATATTGTTTTGCATCAGGTTTAGAGTAAATGGTTTATCAAAAGTGAACTTTAGGTCTCATAATTAGAAAATTGTGGGCTTGGACGTCCACTCATTAGAAATGCTGAATAAGAAAATACTGCCACTAACCATGATCCTGAGGCAGAAAGCACCTCACGAGCGTGGAATTGGTTTCCTGAAGTTTACGGATCAACCCCTCTAGTCGTTTTACTCGTTTCACAACCCGACTGCTTTGTTGTCTCAGGTGTTTGAGTTTGGCGTTCTTTTTCATAACTTGATTTTTGCGGAAGGCATTGTGGGGTGGAGACAAACAGTAGGAGTGCAGCGAATTGATTAGTTTACGTGCACCAGAGGCAGATGGGGTAGCATCATCGGGAAACGGAACAGTGCCGTCAATCAGCAGCCTTTCAGGAGCCTGGCAGTCATCAGACTTCAGAGTGCACCGCCGTTCAGCAACTGTATATACGACTGGTTCGACTGCCGCAGAGGAAGACTGGAAGGTGGCACTACTTTCATCCAACACAGAAGCTCTCTCAAGCACACGTTCACTGCCCGCAGTTACAAAATTGGGTTTGAGGCGCTCAGTTTCATCATCCAGCACTTTGCCACTGGACGTCCTTTCCTGATTCACTGGAGCCAACTGTACCGTGGCTGCACCCAGGCAATGATTGCGTCCGCCATTCACTTTCTTCTGATTTTCTGAGAGGTGGAAGATGGAAGGCACAGCGTTGAATTTGAGTCGGTGATGCTGGTCCTCCTGACGCTTCTGAAAGCTGTCCTTGGTGAAGTGAGCGCTGCACAAGAAGGAAAACTTGGTTGGTCTCCAATCAGTCCGCCCAACAGCAGCAATCCATTTTGTCAAACGTTTGGCATCTGTCAAAGGGAATCTGGAATGGAAAACAGAACAACAATGAAAGCAAGGGCCGCACTCTCTCATCGCCCCTTTCAACTGCAGTTTCTGTTTCGACAAAACCAAAAGTAATACAATTATTCTTCCAATATCCTTATGTTCTTCACATAAAGTTGATAAGTAGTCCAGAACCTTAAAATTAGAGATCAGCCATTTGGGGTGATGTCAGCTAATTACTTCACACAAACCCGAGTGAAAATCAGGGGGGGGTGTGGGGGCTGGTCAACTAAAAATGTCAAAACTGGGATTGATAATTCGCTAGGTCAGGGTCTTAAAAATCCAGATTAGCCATGATTTAATAAAAAAGCTCGAGGGGCCAATGCCTGGTCTTCCGTTTTCAAAAAGGACAAAAATGGTGGCATTGGGCAACGCGGTGAGTTTGAAGTACACTTCCTGGGGCAGCATGTGAATTCAGTCCAGACTGATGAGAGAGAGAAATGTCTCAGCAAACATTACACAGGTCCCAAGTGAAAAGTCCAAGTCTGTGGTGCCTGGGCCCAGAAAACAAGGTTGCCCGTAATTCGGCACCAAAATGAAAGATCTCTTGGAAGATGCCACAAGGATGGTTGGTGCTGAAAGTAAACATCAGGGCCACAATAGAGTTGAAGCGTATCAAATGAGCAGGGTAAAGGCCCCTGTACGCCGCATCAACACCTATTGTAACCTTAGTGTCTTTGGTCAGAACAAAAACAACTACAACCAGCCCACAGGAAAGTACCGTACAGAGAAAAACCCGAACAGAACTCTCAACTTTCAAGGCCCACCCCTTTACCAGTACATACTCTCACTCAAGTTCAAAGTTCCGCACATTGTTTCTCAAGTGCCCCTGGGTAGTTAAATTGAAGTGGATATTTATCAGGACCAACCATTTAGTTTAGGGATGTTTCTGGACTTAGCAATCAGTCATGAAAATAGGTTGTTCCCACAGTTCTTGCTCAGGCCTTCCATTATGGCAAAGAGCAATGCACTCAGTAAATATGCTCAAACTCAACCCTTCTGAGGTTACAAGAACACCCATTATTCCCTGCCTCAATGTTATTCCTCAATTGGGCATCAGGTTTACTGTATCGTTGGGTGGCACGGTGGTTAGCACTGCTGTCTCACGGCACCGAGGACCCGGGTTCAATCCGGGCCACATTTTCCCAGTATCTGGGTGGGTTTCACCCCAAAGATCTGCAGGATAGGTAGATTTGCCACACTAAATTGATTGCCCCTTAATTGGAAAAAGAGATTTGGATACCCTAAATTTATTTCACAAAAAGATTTACTGTATCAGACTGATGGACAAAACACTCAATCAAACAGCTTTGAACTCCTGTTTGATTAGGTGCTGGGGAAATAAAGAGCATAGGACCATTGGTAGGCCATTCAGCCTTTTGAACCTGCTCTGCCAATAATATCAGGGCAGATCAGGTATGGCCTCAACCCCATTCTCCTGTCTGCTCTCCATAGACATTGATATAGAATTTACAGTGCAGAAGCAGGATATTCACCCATCGAGTCTGCACCGGCTCTTAGAAAGAGCACCCTACCTAATCCCACACCCCCACCCTGTGATCCAGTAACCTCACTCAAACCAACCTTTTTGGACACTAAGGGCAATTTAGCATGGTCAATCCATCTAACTTGCACATTTTTGGACTGTGGGAGGAAACCAGAGCACTCGGAGGAAACCCACGCAGACAAGGGGAGAAAGTGCAAACTCCGCACAGACAGTGACCCAAATCGGGTATCGAACCTGGGACACTGGAGCTGTGAAGCAACTGTGCGAACCACTGTGATTACAGCTGAAAAATTACACTTTAATTAGATTAAAGTCATATCCTTAGAAAAATAAGGGCCCGTTACTTTTCTATACCTGGCACATTGGCACGTTTGGTTCAAATGGGGATAGACCAGTACTCCAGACAGACGGAGTGGGTTCGGAGCCTTTGTTAGGAAGAGTTCAAATCCAGCTCTGACAAGCAAAGGTAAAATATCTCCTCCTTTTAATGAACTCTGACATTTAGCATTCAGTTTCATTAGAACTTAGAACTGTACAGGCCCTTCAGCCCACGATGTTGTGCCGAACTAGTCTAAAACTAAGATCAAATCAACCTACTCCCAATCATTCTAGTGCACTCCATATGCCTATCCAATAACCGCTTGAAAGTTACTAAAGTGTCCGACTCCACTACCATAGCTGGGAGTGCGTTCCATGCCCCAACCACTCAGAGTAAAGAACCTACCTCTGACATCCCTCCTATATCTCCCACCATGAACCTACTATGCCCCCCTTGTAGCAGCTACATCCACCCGAGGAAAAAGTCACTGAATTTCCACTCTACCTATCCCTCTCATCATCTTATACACGTCAATTAAGTCACCTCTCATCCTCCTTCGCTCCAACGAGAAAAGCCCTAGCTCCCTCAACTTTTCCTCCTAAGACCTATCCTGCAAACCAGGCAGCATCCTGGTAAATCTCCTTTGCACTCTTTCTAATGCTTCCACATCCTTCCTATAGTGAGGTGACCAGAACTGCACACAATACTTCAAATGTAGTCTAACCAAGGTTTTGTACAGTTGCAGCATAACCTCACGGCTCTTAAAGTTTTGTTAATAAATGCTAACATACTATAGGCTTTCTTCACGGCTCTATCCACTTGGGTGGCAACTTTCAGAGATCTATGGAGATGAACTCCGAGATCTCTCTGCTCCTCCACATTCTTCAGAACCCTGCCGTTAACCCTGTAATCCGCATTCAAATTTATCCTACCAAAATGAATCACCTCACACTTATCAGGGTTAAACTCCATCTGCCACTTTTCAGCCCAGCTCTGCATCCTATCAATGTCTCTTTGCTGCCTACAACAGCCCTCTACATTATCCACTACTCCACCAATCTTAGTGTCACCAGCAAATTTACTAACCCAACCTTCAACTCCATCATCCAAATCATTGATAAAAATCACAAACAGCAGAGGACCCAGCACTGATCCATGTGGTACACCGCGGGTAACTGGGCTCCAGGATGAAAATTTACCATCTACCACCATCCTCTGTCTTCTATGTGATAGCCAGTTACTGATCCAATCGGCCAAATTTCCCTCTATACCATGCCTCCTTACTTTCTGCATTAGCCGACCATGGGGCACCTTATCAAACGCCTTACTAAAATCCATGTGTACAACATCAACTGCTCTACCTTCATCTATGTACTTAGTTACCTCCTCAAATATAATCAAACTTGTGAGGCAAGACTTACCCCTCACAAATCCGTGCTGACTATCCTGGATTAAGCTGTATCTTTCCAAATGATCATAAATCCTATCCATCAGGACCCTTTCCAATAATTTACCTATGACCGAAGTGAGACTAACCGGTCTATAATTCCCAGGGTTATACCTATTCCCTTTCTTGAACAAGGAGACAACATTCGCCTCTCTCCAGTCTTCTGGCACTATTCCTGTAGACAGTGAGGAAATAAAGATCAAAGCCAAAGGCTCTGCAATCTCATCCCTCGTCTCCCAAAGAATCCTGGGATATATCCCATCAGGCCATGGGGACTTATCTATCCTCAGGCTTCTCAAAGTTTCTGACACATCTTCCTTCCGAATATCTACCTCCTCCAGCCTGTATCGCACTATCCTTGTCAATAACATAGTTCCTCTCCTTTGTGAACACTGAAGAAAAGTATTCATTTAGGGCCACTCCTATATCTTCAGATTCCATGCACACGTTCCCACTACTGTCCTTGACCGGCCCTAACTTCACCTTGGTCGTTCTTTTATTCCTCACATAAGTGTAAAAAGCCGTGGGGTTTTCCTTGATCCTATCCGCCAAGGACTTTTCATGCCCCCTCCGAGCTCTCCAAAGCCCTTTCTTGAGCTCCTTCCTAGCTACCTTGTATCCCTCAAGTGCCGTAACTGAACCTTGTTTTCTCATCCTTACATAGGCCCCCTTCTTTCTCTTGACAAGACATGTAAACCATGGTTCCCTCACTCGACCATTTCCTCCCTGCCTGACAGGGACATACATATCAAGGACATGCAGTATTTGCTCCTTGAACAAGCTCCACATCTCAATTGTGCCTATCTCTGACAGTTCCTGTTTCCATCTTATGCTCCCCAATTCTTGTCTAATCGCATCGTAATTACCCTTTCCCAGTTATAAACCTTGCCCTGCCGTATGTTCCTATCCCTCTCCATTGCCATAGTGAAAGTCACCAAATTGTGGTCACTATCTCCAAAGTGCTCTCCCACAACCAAATCTAACACTTGGCCCGGTTCATTACCCAGTACCAAATCCAATGTGGCCCAGCCTCTTGTCAGTCTATCCACATATTGTGTGAGGAAACCCTCCTAAACACACTGGATAAAAACAGCCCCATCCAAACTATTCAAATTATAGTGGTTCCAATTAATATTTGGAAAGTTAAAGTCACCCATGACAACTACCCTGTGATTACAACTGGTGCAAAGGTATTTAAGTTTTCTACAGAGATCAAGTTGCACTCTGACGTGCTTCAATATAATTGTGCTACTTTGTAACATTCACATCATACATTCAATGTGAGTCACACTGCCCGAACGGGTTCTATACAATTCCACTCCCCTCAGTTCACTATGGCTGATAGGGCTTTGACAGCGGCCTTCCCCCATTGCACATCTGTGGCAGCCGCCCCAAATTTTAGTGCATTCCTCAGGTTTGCAATGACCATTTTGAAATGTCTGTAATGTTTCTTTGGTTGCATTGAAGCATCGGAGTGCAACATAACATATGTGGAAACCTGAATATTATTGCATTTTTTATGATGCCCACTTTGGAAATGTTTGTAATGTTCTTTCAAATATTTTACAAATAAAGTATATTTTTTTGCAAATAAAGAAATTGGCATTCAGTTTCCAAAAGGCATTGGTCCGCAACAGGAAATTGTCTGTACCTGACAAATTGGTAATCACACTCAAAGAGGCTTCAAGGATGACTGTTGTAGAAATTCTAAGTATCGCACTCGTGTAGCAAAGGTTCTGCTCGGAAAGTTGGTGTTCCAGTAATACTCCAGGATAAGCATCTACGGCAGATTAACCTATCTCCCGTCATGTACAAATTACCATTACTTAATTACTGCAATTAATGCTCCACATTGTTTTATACTCCACTTATCAGGGTTATTCTCTGCCATTTTTTCTAAGACTTTTGTGGTTAAAATTAGCTACAGAATAATTAGCTATGGGATAATTAATTACAACCCCAAGGTGGATTAATGCCAAATTCAGGTCACACTCCTTTGCCTGTACATGTGAATTACCACAATTAGACTAATTGTTATAGTTGCCCAATTGTTGATCTGAATAAATTTAACATAAAAGCTGTGCGATGTTACTTCCCCTGGGATGACAAACAACAATACAGCACAGGAACTGGCCCTTCGGCCCTCCAAGCCTGTGGTCATGATACCAATCTTTGCCAAAACCCTCAGCACTTCCTGGTGCCGTATCCTTCTCTCCATCCTATCCATGTGTTTGTCAAGATGCCTTTTGAACGCGGTTAATGTATCTGCTTCCACAACCTCCCCCGGCAACGGGTTCCAGACAGTCACCACCCTCTGTGTAAATAAACCTGCTTCGCATCTCTCCTCTAAATTTTCCCCACGGACATTAAACCAATGCGCTCTGGTGACTGACCCCCTGCACACTGGGAAAGACTGCCTACTCATCCACTCTATCCATGCCCCTCAAAATCTTGTAGACCACGATTAAGTCACCCCTAACCTCCGTCGTTCCAATGAAAACAGTCTGAGTTTATTCAGCCTCTCCACTTAGCTAACACCCTCCAGATGAGGCAACATCCTGGTAAACCTCCTCTGCAACCTCTCCAAAGCATCCACATCCTTCAGGTAGTGTGGCGACCAGAATTGGGAGCAATATTCCAAATGCGGCCTTACCAAGGTTCTATACAACTTGCCAGTTATTATACTTGATGCCCCGTCCAATGAAGGCAAGCATTCCATATGCTTTCTTGACTAACTTGTTCGCTTGTATTGCCACCGTCAAAAATCTGTGGACATGCACGCCCAGTTCTCTCTGACTTTCTATATTCCTAAGAGTTTTGCCATTCACAATATATTTCCTCTCTGTCAGATCTACCAGAATTCATTACCTCACATTTGTCCGGAATAAATTCCATTTGCCATTTCTCTGCCCAAGTCTCCAACCCATCTATGTCCTGCTGTATCTTCTGATAATCCTCAACACTTTCTGCCACTCCACCAACCTTGGTGCCATCCGCCAAGTTACTAATCAGACCAGCTACATTTTCCTCCAAATTGTTTATGTATACTACAAACAACAGAGGTCCCAGCACAGATCCCTGTGGAACACCACTAGTCACAACCTCCCATTCAGAAAAACACCCTTCTATGCTACCCTTTGCCTTCTGTGACTGAGCCAGTTCTGTATCCATCTTACCACCCCATCTCTGATCCCGTGTGACTTCACCTTTTGTACCAGTCTGCCATGAGGCACCTTGTCAAAGGCTTACTGAAGTCCATGTAAACAACATCCACTGCCCTCTCCTCATCAATCATCTTTGTCACCTCCTCAAAAACCTTGATCAAGTTAGTGAGGTATGACCTCCCCTTCACAAAACCATGCTATCGCTTATGAGTCCATTTGTTTCCAAATGGTTATAATTCCTGTATCTGGGAATCGTCTCCAATAATTTACCTACTACCGACGAGAGGCTCGCCAGCCTATAGTTTCCAGATTTATCCCTGCGATCTTTCTTAAACAGCGGTACCACATTAGCTATTCTCCAGTCCTCTGGGATCAAACCTGTAGCCAATGAGGATACAAAGATGTCAGTCAAGGCCCCAGAAATTTCCTCCCTTGCTTCCCTCAGTATTCTGGGGTAAATCCCATCTGGCCCAGGAGACCTATCTACCTTAATATCTTTTAAAAGACCCAATACCTCCTCCTTTTTGTTGTTAAAATGGTCCAGACTGTTCACACAACCTACCCAAGAATCATCTTCCACAAAGTCCCTTTCTTTGGTGAACACTGATGCAAAGTATTCATTTAGTACCTCACCCATTTCCTCTGGCACAACACATAGATTTCCCCCCACTGTCCTTAAGTGGATCCTACAGAATGAAATCTACACTGCTCCACTGTGAATGCCTTGTATAAAATGTGTCGTGGGAAAAACTGACCGTCAACTTCAGACCATAACTATACCG
The DNA here is from genome assembly GCF_902713615.1 of Scyliorhinus canicula. Taxonomy (NCBI): domain Eukaryota; kingdom Metazoa; phylum Chordata; class Chondrichthyes; order Carcharhiniformes; family Scyliorhinidae; genus Scyliorhinus; species Scyliorhinus canicula. The sequence goes on along the minus strand of NC_052158.1, from coordinate 60,239,946 downwards.
TCCATTCTCTATTCGCCAAGAAATGCAAGAATAGGCATTTTGACACTTCAAGGGAAACACAGTCAGGTTGATGCTTGGGGTAGGGGTCGCACTTGTTGGTGAAGGTATCTGCGCCTTTGATGTCTTCCTGCATTTCTGGGGGCTGAGGGAGATGAGGAAGAAAGGAATGAGATGGGCCCAGGATTTTCTGCCAAGCTGGGAGTAGCAGCAACAAGGTACTGATGAGTGAGATGGAAAAAGAGTGACTTGTCAAGGAGTGAGTGAAAGCTGGGGACCTGTGAATAAATAATGAAAGATTAGCTTCACTTGTGGGAAACAAGGGGGTGAAGGCAGAGGATTCTTACTGCACTCAGCATCACAACCTCCAAAACTAGGCAGCACAGTGGTTAGCACTGCTGCCTCACAGCACCAGAGACCTAGGCTCAATTCCAACCTTAGACGACTGTCTGTCTGGAGTTTCCACGTCCTGTGTCTGCGTAGGTTACGTCCAGATGCTCCGGTTTTCCCCACAGTCCAAAGATGTGTGAATTGCCCCTTAGTGTCCAAGGTTAGGTGGGGTTAAGAGGATAGGGCAGGGGAGTGGGCCCAGGTAGGGTGCTCTTTTAAAGGGTCGTTATGGGCTTGATGGGCCAAACGGCTTCTATCTGCACTTTAGTAATTCTATCGTTCTATGCAAGACACGCCAGCAGAAGCTCACAATTCCACTACTCCAGAGTCCATGGGAGGGGAGCAAAATAAACTTTCATTACCACTTCCTCAGTGACCCTGCTGAAATCAACTGTAATATAACTAGTTGCTGCCTAGCTTTTCCTTTTGTCATTTAATATCTCCTGCCTGCCGACTTATCACAGACTCTCCTTTTTGTCTTTACCCATCAATGCTTAAACTGTTAGATTGCTAGATTTTTATGGTTTTGGCGATAGGTCATCTATCTGTTTTGCTCTCCAGAGATACAGCAGACCTGGTGAGTGTCTTAGGCATAGTGTTTATATATCAGGATTTCCAGTCTCCACAGTATTTAGTGTTTTTAAAACATGCTGAACGAGGCCCATGCCCAAGTGCCAGGGTAGAAAGTCAGGCCCATCTTGTGTTTGAGAATCCTGCTCCGAGAAATTGTAAATCCTGAATGGAACAAATAAAGTTTCAACGATTTAGACTGCGGCAGAACTTTGATCCGTAGCTGAGGAATGCTGCATCTAGTGTTGGTTTGAAGTGAACAACTTGCTTTAAAGCTGCATCTTTAATGGTCAAAACATACAAAAGCATTTCATATGAGCAGGCAGTGAGGTACGCTAAAATGGAAAATGAGTTAGAAGGGGAGATAAAAGAGATAGAAATAGGCTTTTAAGTTGGGGAGGAGTGGTGGGAGCAGGGGTATGAGGCTTGAGGGCTCCACATTGATGTAGTCACTACTCCCTGTAGGTCTACTTGGAAGTGGAGTCCAGGTGGAATTATGTCTGTGCTGCAGGAGGGAGAAATTAAAAGATGCAAAGTTGATATCTGCCCATTCCCTAGCACAGCCCATTAAACTGACTCATGTTTTTAAACAGTTACATTTAGAATGCCAAAATAAGTCAGAAATCCTTCAATTTGCCAGTACGTGCTTGTGGAATGAAATAAGTGCATATTGGTTAAAATTCCAATCACTCACGGACAGCACGGTGGCATAGTTGTTAGCACTGCTGCCTCACAGCGCTGAGAACCCAGGTTTGAACCCGGCTCCGAGCCACTGTCCGTGTGGAGTTTGCACATTCTCCCCGTGTCTGCGTGGGTCTCACTCCTACAACCCAAAGATGTAGAGGGTAGGTGAATTAGCCACACTAAATTGCACCTATATGGAAAAAAAGAATTGGGTATTCGAAATTTTTTTTAAAATTCCAGTCATCTGCTTTGAATTTTTCTTTGGTAATTATTTAGATGAATATGTTGAGAACGTTAGGATAAAGCTTTTTTCCCCTCACCCTATCAAAGGGGAAGTGAAAATTTATTATGCTAAAATATCAATTTAGCAAATACTTAGTTGAATGATTCTGTTCCCCCTATAAGGGGAGTACATCGCCAAGTGGTACTTGATGTTGTTTTTTTCCCATTCAGGGTTTCTCAGTCAACCACCATAGTACTAAAGATGTAAATTATGGTTCCTTGCTGGCTTGGCTCATGGGATGACAGATCTGCTTTGGGTCTTCAAATGGAGGAAAATCGCTGTGACAAGTCTGAACTTCAGAATTTTCATATGATGGAACTGGGATGTAGGGGGATTTCATAAATGAATGATTTCTTCTACGCTCTCTTTCCGACAATCCTGAGCATGTCTAGGTGGAAGAGGAGCCGAGAAATATACAGGATTGAAGGAGGAGAGTGATTATTCCAACAAGACTCAAATGGAACACAATACAAAAGATATTTTACTCCGCATCTCAACTTCTAGGGCAATGCACAATATACCCATGGGGAAGAGGAAGGGGGGCTACCTATATATTGCTCAACTGCACAGGACCCAAGCTGTATAAAGGCAAATTCAAAACTTGAGAACTAAACCTTCAGACATGCCTTGAACTAGAGTCAGCACACTCTGAATGGTCTGCCAGTGCCCCCCCAAATTGTTTAATTTATTATATATTGTGAAGACTAAAACTCATGTGTGGATATCTCAGGAGCTTGATTTCAAGATTCTCAAACATGTTGATTGATTTCCATGCTTGTTGACCTCAGCTTAAAGTACAATGAGTTTTGGAATAAAATGTGAAACTAAATAACAAGAAAATAAGTTTGCATAGGGAACATCTTTTGAAGTGGAATGAAATGAACACTGCAAAAACAGATTGTCCTGATCTTGCATGGTACACCCACCTGTGGAATGAGATGGATTTGGCCACTTTACCCTGCCTGTTGGTACAGGAATGGGCTGAACAAGATATCACCATGTTCCAGTTAGATTTCAAGTCAGCTTATTTATCAAACCCTTGCACCAGTTCAGAGGCAACAGGGTGGCAGCATCCGTACAACAACATGGCGTCGCAGCCACCTCTCCACTCTGAACTGTTCAACGCGGTCGCGAGGTGTACCTGACCTACAACAACATGGCGCCGGTAAACTCGGGTCCACCGGTCGAAAGACTGAAGGAAGTATGTAACCGCAAACTCCAAGTTACGGCCCGCAAATAAATCCACTAATACGCCGGCGACACGTCTTGCTTATTGCTGACCATTTCGATCAAACTGCAAAAGATGTCGTTTCCGTATAACAAGATGGCGCTGCAGGGACTTCAAATGACCAACAGCCTTTCAGTGGAGGGGAGGGGCAGGCGACATCGCAGCCGCATCTGCGCATGATGCGGTCACGTGGAGGCGGGGCGTCGGTGGAGTTGCTGTGCTTTGGTTGGACGGTGTGAGCTGTCAATCAGCGTTGCCGGGTGGATCTCAGTGTGTGACAGCGGATTGTGCACAATGGATGCAGGTAGGCCCAGGCCTCAGCGTTCATCAACTGAACCTGCGGACCGGTGTCTGGTCGGTCCGGTATGGCATGGCATGGCATGGCCAAGCCCACTCCACTCCACCCCGCCCCACCCCACCCTCCCCGCTCCCTCACTGTCCCAGTTGCTGCTCTGTCACAGGCTGTGCCCTGTCAGCTGATGCCTCAGGCGGGTCAGGAATATCCCAGAGAACTGGGCCTGAACCCCCTTCCGATCAGTCTGTCATGTCATCCCCATCACAACCCCTGCCCGTCTCATCTCCCCCCCATCCCAACCCCTGCCCCCCTCATCCCCCCCAACCCCTGCCCCCCTCATCCCCCCCAACCCCTGCCCCCCTCATCCCCCCCCAACCCCTGCCTGTCTCATGCCCCCCATCCCAACTCCTACCCCGTCACATCCTCCATCCTAACCACTGCCTGTCTCATCAGCACATCCCAATCCCTGCCTGTCTCATCCCCCCATCCCAACCCCTGCCCCATCTCATCCCCCCCCCCCCCCCATCCCAACCCCTGCCAGTCTCATCCCCCCCAACCCCATCTCCATTGCATCCCACCACCCCAGCCCCTGGCCCATGTCATCTCCCTCCATGCCTGTCTCATTCTCCCCCCCCCCCCCCCCCAACCCCTTCCCCGTCTCAGCCCCCCAACCCCTGCCCATCTCATATCCACATCCGAACCCCTGTCAGTCTCATCCCCCCCAACCACTGCCCTGTCTCATCCTCCCCATCCCAACCCCTGCTCCGACTCATCCCCAACCCCTACTCCGTCGCATCCCCCAACCCCTACTCTGCCGCATACCCCCCCCAACCGCTACCCCATCTCATTCCCACATCCTAACCCATGCTCTGACTCATCCTCCCCCCAATCCCTACTCTGTTGCATTACCCCCCCCCCAACCCCTGCCCCATCTCATTCCCCCCCCCCCCATCCCAACCCCTGCCAGTCTCATTCCCCAACCCCTACTCCATCGCATCCCACACCCCCAGCCTCTGACCCATATCATCCCCCCTCCGATCCCAACCCCTGCCCTGTCTCAGCTCCCAACCCCTGCCCGTCTCATGTCCACATCCCAACCCCTGCCTGTCTCATCTCACCCCGCATCCGAACCCCTGCCAGTCTCGTCCCCCCAACCACTGCGCTGTTGCATTCTCCCCATCCCAACACCTGCTCTGACTCATCCCCCAACCCCAACTCCGTTGCATCCCCCCAACCCCTGCCCCGTCTCATTCCCCCTCCCAACCCCTGCCCTGTCTCATCCCCCACATCCCAACCGCTGCCCCGTCTCATCCTCCCCCCCCCATCCCAACCCCTGCCCCGTATCATCCCAACCCATGCTCTGACTCATCCCCCCCCCCCCCCCACCCCTACTCCATTGCATCCTCCCCCCAAACCTTGGCCCATCTCATTCTCCCCCCCCCCCCCCCCCCCCCAAAACCTGGCCCCTCTAATCCCCGGCCCCTCTAATCCCCATCCCAACTCCTGCCCCGTTTCATCCCCCCAACCCAACCCCTGCCCCGTCTCATCCCCCCCATCCCAACTCCTGCCCCGTCTCATCCCCCTCATCCCAATCCCTGCCCCGTCTCAGCCCCCCATCCCAACCCCTGCCCCACCCCTGCCCCATCCCTGCCCCGTCTCATCACCCCCATCCCAACGCCTGCCCCATCTTATCCCCCCCATCCCAACGCCTGCCCCGTCTCATCCCCCATCCCAATCCCTGCCCCGTCTCATCCCCCTCCATCCCAATCCCTGCCCCGTCTCATCCCCCTCATCCCAACCCCTGCCCCGTTTTATCCCCCATCCCAACGCCTGCCCCGTCTCATCCCCCCCCATCCCAACCCCCTGCCCCATCTCATCCCCCCCATCCCAACCCCTGCCCCATCCCATTCCCCATCCCAATGCCTGCCCCGTCTCATCACCCCCATCCCAACGCCTGCCCCGTCTCATCCCCCCCATCCCAATGCCTGCCCCGTCTCATCCCCCCCCCATCCCAACCCCTGCCCCGCCACATCCCCCCCATCCCAACCCCTGCCCCGCCACATCCACCCCCATCCCAACCCCTGCCCCATCACATCCCCCACATCCCAATCCCTGCCCCATCTCATTCCCCATCCCAACCCCTGCCCCGTCTCATCACCCCCATCCCAACGCCTGCCCCGTCTCATCCCCCATCCCAACCCCTGCCCCGTCTCATCCCCCCCATCCCAACCCCTGCCCCGTCTCATCCCTCCCATCCAAAACCCCTGCCCCGTCTCATCCCCCATCCCAACCCCTGCCCCGTCTCTCCTCCCCCCCCATCCCAACCCCTGCCCCGTCTCATCCCCCCCCACATCCCAACCCCTGCCCCGTCTCATCCCTCCCATCCCAACCCCTGCCCCGTCTCATCCCTCCCATCCCAACCCCTGCCCCGTCTCATCCCTCCCATCCCAACCCCTGCCCCGTCTCATCCCTCCCATCCCAACCCCTGCCCCGTCTCATCCCTCCCATCCCAAACCCTGCCCCGTCTCATCCCTCCCATCCCAAACCCTGCCCCGTCTCATTCCCCCCCTTTCCAACTGTGCCCCGTCTCATTCCCCCCACCCCCCCTTCCCAACCCTGCCCCGTCTCATCCCCCCCTTCCCAACCCCTGCCTCGTCTCATTCCCCCATCCCAGCCCCTGGCCTGTCTAACCCCTCCCACAACCCCTACTCCGTCGCATACCCCCCCCAACCCCATCTTATTCGCCACTGGCCCCTCCAATTCCTCCCATAACCCCTGGCCCGTCTAATCCCTCCCCCAACCCCTGGTCCGTCTAATCCCTCCCCCCAACCCCTGGTCCATCTAATCCCTCCCCCAATCCCTGGCCCGTCTAATACCTCCCCCAACCCCTGGCCCATCTAATCCCTCCCCCAACCCCTGGCCCGTCTAATCCCTACCCCAACCCCTGGCCCGTCTAATCCCTCCCCCAACCCCTGGCCCATCTAATCCCCCAACCCCTGGCCCGTCTAATCCCTCCCCCAACCCCTGGCCCGTCTAATCCCTCCCCCAACCCCTGGCCCGTCTAATCCCTCCCCCCAACCCCTGGCCCATCTAATCCCTCCCCAACCCCGGCCCGTCTAATCCCTCCCCCAACCCCTGGCCCGTCTAATCCCTCCCCCAACCCCTGGCCCGTCTAATCCCTCCCCCAACCCCTGGCCCGTCTAATCCCTCCCCCAACCCCTGGCCCGTCTAATCCCTCCCCCAACCCCTGGCCCGTCTAATCCCTCCCCCAACCCCTGGCCCGTCTAATCCCTCCCCCTGGCCCGTCTAATCCCTACCCCAACCCCTGGCCCGTCTAATCCCTCCCCCAACCCCTGGCCCGTCTAATAACTCCCCCAACCCCTGGCCCGTCTAATCCCTCCCCCAACTACTGGCCCGTCTAATCCCTCCCCCAACCCCTGGCCCGTCTAATCCCTCCCCCAACCCCTGGCCCGTCTAATCCCTCCCCCCAACCCCTGGCCCGTCTAATCCCTCCTCCCAACCCCTGGCCCGTCTAATCCCTCCCCCAATCCCTGGCCCGTCTAATCCCTCCCCCAATCCCTGGCCCGTCTAATCCCTCCCCCAATCCCTGGCCCGTCTAATCCCTCCCCCAACCCCATCTAATCCCTCCCCCAACCCCATCTAATCCCTCCCCCAACCCTGGCCCGTCTTATCCCCTGCTCCGTTTCATTCCCCCCGCCCGGTCTCTTCCCCCGCCAACCCATGCAAGCCGCTGCCCCATCTCATTTTCCCCCCACCCGCAAGCCCCTGGCCTGTCCAATTCTCCCCCACCCCTCCAAACCCCTGGCCCATTCCAACCACTGCCGAGTATCAATCATCCCATCCCCTGCCCCGTCTTAGTCACCCCATCCCTTGCCCCTTCTCAATCACCCCACCCCCTATCCCCCGCCCCATCTTTATTACTGTAATATAATTTTCACTCCCTTCATGTGTGTGGTGTTTAATGGTTTACAGCGTAAAGCAAGGCTGCTGTCTTAACTTAAATTGTGCAATATTTATGTTTCATTCATTTGCCCATCGACTTGAAGAAAACTGCACCAAATTTTCCCATGAAACAATGCTATTCATCTCTGTTGCACAGAGGTGTCCATCAGAGGTCAGGTGTTGCTCTTGGGAGTGAGAGGAAAGGTGGAAACTAGAGGGTTGGCTATCCTGGCCTGCTGTTTCTGGGAGTTGGTGATAAACTCAGACACAGCTGTTCTCTTTATGCCTTGGGCTGTGAAAGCGAATTTTATCTGCAAAGTCGGAGGGGAAAATGAAGGATGCTGAAACAAAGCTGTTTAAAAATGCAAAAAAGTCTATGTTTAAATGTCCTGCGACAGGCATTGATTTTTGTGATGGAAAGCCAGCTTTAATTAGGTGTCCATGAGAGGTATGATCAGTGTTCGGGCTCTGTGGTGCCTATCCCTCGTTGCCCTGTGGACATTGAGTCGAATAGGATGTGTGGGACTGGAATTTGATGGAACGAAGAGATGGAATGCCATGCATATTCTGTCCAGCCACCTTGTCCATGCTACTGTCTCAGATACATCAGATACACTGATGTGCCTTTGTCAGAGTGTTCAGTAGGGCTTATTTCTAGAGCTGTGCCAAAGGCTTTAAGCTGATTCACAATCAACCTCAGCGCAAGAATGGAAGAGCCGTTACTGGGCAGTGCCTTGATCCAGATTGCTACAGGGATGTTTGCAATGCATGAGACTTGGCCCTAGTACATTTTTCAGTTGAAACAAGAACAGCAGTGTGATAGAGCTACCAAATTCATCACCTTGCTGGATGCCCCAAAGTCTTGGTGGTCATACGTGGGTGGCCATCTGGGACCATCCTTGCAATGCAAGGACCTACCTGAAAAGAAATGAGTTCCATGATACCAGTGTTCAGCCAATCAATGAGTAGGTCAATGCCCAATTCAATCCAAGGCCATTGTCTGTCACTTTTATTTGAAAGCAAATACAGATTTTAAGGATGATTCCTCAGATGCCAGCTACCCAACTATGGCTAATGACACACTTGCATCAGGCAAGGACAGAACAGAATGTAAGGAAAAATGAAGTCCATTCACAGAATACCTTGAAACGGTCCTCTGGTCGACGAGGAATCGGTGATAAATGTGGCCGTGCCAATATTTATATAAATTTCCTAATTTCTCTTCTTGAAGACCTTGCTCCAGTTTTAAACTATTTTTCCTCTGATTGGCCAAATTTCAGTTTTCATGAAATATCTTGAATTCACAATTGGATTAGGGACTTCTTCCCCCATAAACACTTTTAAAAATAATTTTAGAGTACTCAATTAATTTTTTCCAATTAAGGGGTGATTTAGCTTGGCCAATTCACCTACCCTGCACATCTTTTGGGTTTGTGGGGGTGAGACCCACGCAGACACGGGACAGTCACCCGGGGCCGGGATTGAACCCAGGTCCTCAGCGCCATGCGGCAGCAGTGCTAACCACTGAGTCACCGTGCCATCCTTCCCCCATAGACTCTGCAGTATATCCTCCTGGAGTTGATGCATGCTGCACTGTAAAATGGCTACCGAGAAATGCAACTGCTATGTGGCATTCTCTCTGCTTCAACACCTTACTGGGGGCTTTTGACACTGGAATACATCCAGTCAACTGCTTTATTCATACAGGAAACTATTTTGAAGGTTGTGTCAGTATGAAATCCCTAGGATCTGCGAGCACTCATTTCTCCCCTAGGATGCATTGTCATACACCGTGTGCTATCTCCTTAAAATTCAAGCCTCTGGAGTTGACGTAATTGTTTTGGTTCTGTGGCAGGTGGTGTGAATCACGTAACATGCTTATGAAATGCTCCTTGCTTCAGTGGCACTGGGACAGCTGACCGACTTCCTGAGCACACCTACAAAAATAGATGCAGCACTTGTGTTAAAGTGGCTGGAATACAACCTTCAAACAATATCTGTGTACTGAGTGATGTGTGTACTTGTGTATGGATGAGTTATTAAGGAGCAGAAGACCTAACAAAAGAAGTATGATTAGCTTCAGCCTGGGATATGCCTCCAAAAGGTCATGCATTGCCAATACTCCGTATGGCAATTGTTTTCTTGTGACTTCACTGATGACTGCTGTTGACTCTCCTCCTGTTTGTTTTCTTCCCTTGTGAACTATTTAGTCTTTGCATGGTGAATTTCCCACTATCGTTCCCCGAACTTCCACTTGTTCTCCCAGTACTGCTGCTGTCCCAATTGTGCTGCGATGGAATGCTTTCACTCTTAGGTACAAGCCAACCACCTTCGTCTTTAAATTGTTTTTTAACCTCTTGCATATTTGCACATGAAAATGTCCAACTCTACTTCTTTCGGCTCCCGCTTTGCTGACTGCTTGTCCATCATCCAATCTTGGAAGGTGAATGAAGGCTGGCTTTAGGTATCCTGACACACCTATGCCAAGGAATCAGACAAATCTTTGTGCCCTTGTTTTAATCCTCGCCAAGGAAGCCGGTTTAGGCATTGGAGTAGATGATGATTGTTGAGGCTTGCGTAAACCTGGACACATCAAATTTAAGTTTTCTTGCTAACCTGTAATTTAAGATGTCTACAAGCTGAGTGTCTGAGCATTTACACAGTTAAATTCATAGTATGGTGAATCTGGAGGTTAGGGAAAGCAGGCCCATAAGTAGCTCCTAAGATGCAGGAAACATTAGTTTTTGCTCCTGCTGTGCAGTCAGAAGCATCCAATGAGACTACTCCAAGTGTTTCAAATCCTTTTGTATTAAAATGTTCCTTATAATGGTCTCTGCTTCAAAACGTGGAATGCACTGGCTATTTTAAGATAAGGCAAAATGTAGTAAGGTGCTGCTATTTAAGTTCAGTTACAAAGTCCAATAATCTGTGTTGTATGCTTTAAATATGTGATGTTGCCTTGTATTGCATTTTTGTAAATTAATTTGTGCTGGTCCCTCTCCAGCATTCTGCCTCAGTTTTGACGGAGATGAGTTTCACGAGCTGCCTGCTGACGTATTATTTGCTGGTGTACTCATTGGGATACAGGAAAAGGAGTAGGTCATTCAGCTCCTTGAGCCTGTTCTTCCATTTGTTGAGAACTTATTTATATAGACTCTTTCATAGGATGTGGTTGTTTTTGGCAAGGCCAACATGCCTGGGATATTGTCCATCCCTAACTGCCCTTGAAGGTGCTGGCCAGCTGCCCCCTTAAACCACTGGAGCCTGCTTGAGATTTGTGTTATGGTTTGGGATGACCGAATGGCTTGCTAGGCCATTTTAGAGGGCCATGATGTGGAGATGGAGTTGGATTGGGGTGAGCACAGCAAGAAGTCTTACAACACCAGGTTAAAGTCCAACAGGTTTGTTTTGAATCACTAGCTTTCGGAAGCACAGCTCCTTCACCTGAGGAAGGAGCTGCGCTCTGAAAGCTAGTGATTCAAAACAAACCTGTTGACTTTAACCTGGTGTTGTATGATTTTAGAGGGCAGTTGAGATACAACCACATTGCTGTGTATTTGGAGTCACATGTAGGCCCCCAAACTGTTGGGGAGAGATAGAAGAGCATATGTCGACAAATCACAGTGTAAAAAATGACAGGGGATTTCAGTTTCCCCAATATTAATTGAGATAAGCAAAGTGTAAAAGACTCCAGAGGGGGCAGAATTCTTAAAGTGCATCCATGACAGCTTTTTGAGCAAGCGCGTAGAAAGTCCTACAAGAGAGAGCACGGTACTTGACCTAATTTTAGGGATTGAAGCTGGGCATAACATGGTAAGGTTTAAAGTAGTTATGGAAAAGAAGAAATATGGACTGGATATATAGTTACTGAATTGGAGAAGGCCTATTAACAATCTTTATTGTCACAAATAGGCTTACATTAACACTGCAATAAAGTTACTTTGAAAAGACCTGAGTCGCCACATTCCGGCACCTGTTCAGGTACACCGAGGGAGAATTCACAATGTCCAATTACCTAACAGCACGTCATTCAAGACTTGTGGGAGCAAACCGCAAATACGGGGAGACCGTGCAGGCTCTGCACAGACACTGACCCAAGCCGGGAGTCGAACCCAGGACCCTGGCACTGTGAAACAACAGTGCAAACCATTATGCTACTGTGCAATCCACATTTTTATATAGGCCAGAATCTGGCCAAGATGGACTGGGAGCAGCTACTTGTAGAAAGATGTACACCAGAGCAGTGGGAGTCATTCAAATGGGAAATCGAGAAAGTGCAATTCCAACAGGTTCCTGTGAAGGTAAGGGGTGGGACCATCAAGTTGAGAGAACCCTGGATGTCAAGAAATATGGATGTTAACATAATTGGATAAGGAAAAAAGAGACTTATGGCATATTGAAGGGTCTCAAAATACCTTTGAGGAGTCTAGAAAGTGTGGGGGGGAGGGGGAGGGGAACTATAAAAAAGGCATTCGGAGAGCAAAGCCGGGGTATGAAAAAACACTGGCGGGCAAAATAAAGGAAAATCCCAAGGTGTTTCATAAATATATTAAGAGTAAGAAAGTAACCAGGGAAAAGTGTAGGCCCATTTGGGACCAAAGTGGCAAACTGTATGTAGAGCCGAAAGATGTAGGAGAGGTATTAGATGAGTATTTTGCATCTGTGTTCACTATGGAGAAAGACAATGTTGGTGTAGAAAGCAGGGAGAGGGACTGTCATATAATTGATAAGATTAGCATTGAGAGGGAAGAATTTTAGTTGTTATAATGGGCATAAAGGTGGATACATCCCCAGGCCCAGATGAGATTTATCTCATGCAAGAGTGGAGTTTGCAGACCCCTGATGCTAATATTCAAATCCTCTCTGGCCAAGGACTGGAGGACAGCTAATGTGGTACCATTATTCAAGAAGGGAAGTAGGGAAAAAACGGGTAATTACAGGCCAGTGACAATTAATCTCCACTTGGTGAGGGAAGGATTAATCAAGAATAACCAGCATAGCTTTGTCAGGAGAAGATCACATCCAACAAATTTGATTGAATTTTTGGAGGAGGTGACTAGGTATGCAGTTGAGGGCAGTGCTGATGACGTAGTCTACATGGATAAGTGAGGTTTTTGACAGGATATTGCATGGGAGACTGATCAAGAAGGTAAGAGCCCATTGGATCCAGGGCAATTTGCCAAATTCGATCCAAAATTTGCTCAGTGGCAAGAGGCATAGGGTGATGATCGAAGGTTGTTTTTATGACAAAGTGGTGTTCGCAGGGATCGGTTCTGGATCCCTTGCTGTTTGTATTGTACTTTAATGATCTAGATGTGAATGTGGGAGGTGTGATCATTAAGTTTGCAGATGACACAAAATTGGTGGTGTGGTAAATAGCAAGTAGAGAAAACCTTCAATTACAGGATGATATAGATTGACTGGTCAGATGGTCAGAACAGTGGCAAAGGAACTTAACCCTGAAAAGTGTGAGGTGTTTCATTTTGGAAGAACTAACAAGCCAAGGGAATATACAATGAATGGTAGAAAGCTGGGATGTACAGAGAAACAGAGGGACCTTGGGGTGCATGTTCAAAGATCCCTGAAGGCAGCAGGAGAGGTAGATATGGTGGTTAAGAAGGAATATGGAATACTTGCCTTTATTCGCTGAGGGATAGAATATAAGACTAGGGAGGTTATAATGGAGCTGTAATAAATTCTCATTAGGCCACAGCTGGAGTACTGTGTGCAGTTCTGTTTGACACGCTATAGAAGGATGTGGGGCAGCACGGTGGCACAGTGGATAGCACTAGGACTACGGCGCTGAGGACCCCCGTTCGAATCCCAGCCCTGGGTCACTGTCCGTGTGGAGTTTGCACATTCTCCCCGTGTCTGCGTGGGTTTCACCCCCACAACCCAAAAAGATGTGCACGTTAGGTGGATTGGTCATGCTAAATTGCCCCTTAATTGGAAAAAAAAAAATAATTGGCTACTCTAAATTTATTTAAAAAAAGGAAAGATGTGATTGCATGTTGAGAGCGTGTAGAGGAGATTGACCAAGATGTTGCCCGGGCTGGAGTGTTTTAGCTATCCAGAGAGGCTGGATTGGCTGGGATTGTTTTCCTTCGAGCAGGAAAGGCCAAGGTTCACAAAATTGAGGGATATGGATAGGGTAGATGGGAATAAACTTGTCCCCTTAATCGAGGGGTCAAAAACCAGGGAGTATAGATTTCAGGGGCAGGAGATTTAGAGAGGATTTGAGGAAAAAACTTTTCACCCAAAGGTTGGTAGGAATCTGGAACTCACTGCCTGAAAGGCCGGTAGAGGTGGGAACCCTCACCACAATTAAGAAACATTTAGATGAGCACTTGAAATGCTATAGTATACAGGGTTATGGACCAAATGCTGTAAAATGGGGTTAGAATAGATAGGTGCTTGATGGCCAGTGTAGACACGATGGGCTAAAGGGCATCTTTCTGTATAGTAAAACTGACTATGATTATGACCAGGCAAAGACGGCAAATTTTCTTCCCTAAAGAGATATTAGTGAGCCAGATGGCGTTTCTTTTACAAAAGGCGATGATGCCGCTATTACTGACACTAGTTTTTTTTATTCCAGATTCATTAATTAGAACATAGAACAGTACAGCACAGAACAGGCCCTTCGGCCCTCGATGTTGTGCCGAGCCATGATCACCCTACTCAAACCCACGTATACACCCTATACCCAACCCCCCCCCTTAACCTTACTTTTTTTTTAGGACACTACGGGCAATTTTGCATGGCCAATCCACCTAACCCGCACATCTTTGGACTGTGGGAGGAAACCGGAGCACCCGGAGGAAACCCACGCACACACGGGGAGGACGTGCAGACTCCGCACAGACAGTGACCCAGCCGGGAATCGAACCTGGGACCCTGGAGCTGTGAAGCATTTATGCTAACCACTATGCTACCGTGCTGCCCACAATTGTCTTTAAATTCCACCATCTCACTTAGTGAAAGTTGAATGTGTCCTCAGGACATTAACCTGAGCCTTTGGATTCCTAGTCCAGTGACATTACCACTATGTTTCTCTTGAATCCATGAACTAGCTCCACACATATACTTTGTTCCATATCCCTTAATTCTTTTTCCGAGGATCACTCCAGTGCAGAAGTAGACCATTTGGCCCATCGAGTCTGCATTGACCCTCTGAAAGGGTAGTCTACCTAGGATCAGGCCCCCATCTGATCCCCTTAACCCAGTAATGCCACCTAAACTAACTCTTTGGACACTAAAGGGCAATCGATCATGGCCAGTACACCTAATATGTGCATCTTTGGACCGTGGGAGGAAACCCACGCAGAAACGGGGAGCAAGTGCAAACTGCACACAAACAGTCACCCAAGGCCGGAATTGAACCCAGGCCCCTGGAACTGTGAGGCAGCAGTGCTAACCACTATGCCACCGTGCCGATGTTAACAAGTAATCATCAACTCAAGATTTGAAATTAATCGGCCTTGTATCAGCTGCCATTTACAAGGAGTGTGTGTTTCTCCAACTAACAGAAATAGTTTAACCATCTGTACCATTTAATATCTTGAAAGCTTCAATCAAATCTCAATCACTGTTTAAAGTTTAACCTTCAAAGTTCCAGATAATACAATATCCTTCCTCTGCTATAGTGCCACGTCTCTGCTGATATAAATAAACTTCTCATCCATTGAATTTCATAATCCCCCCCCCCGCGCCTAAGCAGCAAGATCAATCCAACTGAAATTATGTTAAACACAGTTGTGACTCAAAACTATTTGTTTTTTATTCATGCAAGATTGTACAGTAGTCCCAATAATTCTCTTTGAACTGACGTGGGCGAGCTGCAAGAAGGCAACCAGTGTTCATGGAACTAAAAGGCTTTTGGGAATCAAGTTGAATGTAGAATTTAAGCCTGTGGATTTCTATTTGGGTGGCCTTAACGGCATCAAAACCCAATACAAGAATATGCATATGAACTGATCCCAAGTACAATGCGTAGCTAAATATGCTACCTCATTGGATTTGTTGCAGATAGAACACTCTGAAAGCAAGCAGTCTGCATGGCAGCAGTACCATGCAAGATGGGTGCACACAACTTTGATGTGCAAATAATTACACATTAACAATAAATGGCTCAAGTTTAACTATACAAGTCTCAAGATCACATTTGAGACATCTAAAGAACCCATATTACATCGTGGTGGCAGCGGTGGGATTGGCAGTGATGACCCGCGGTAGTACCATAGTGATTGGTAGTGGTGGTGACCAATGGCAGTAAGAAAGATAGCAGTTAAATGCATGAACCCAGACCAGGTTTTCAAGATACAAAAAACTAAAAGCAACTTAAGCCTGACTGGAGGGAGATGCATGCCTAAAAAGAAAAAGTGCAGGACCTCTGAGTGAAGCAGAACAAAGTTCACAAGACAGTGAGCACCACTACAAAAATTGCAAGACCCTGGGTGACACAGAATTAAGGAAACTGCCAGACACACGTGAGACACATGCAAGAATACCTCTGGTAAAAGTTTGTTCCTCTGGAAGATTACAGCGAGAAGTAAACTGAATTTAATGTCCCGATGAACAAACTGAAGAAACAGCAATGATCCATATTCCAGGAGGAAGCTAAAGACTAAAAGAAATGCTGAAGAAGCAGTTGAATGAAAAGAGGAGGCATTGAATGGAAAAGCCATGGAACTCTCCAAGCTGTAGACAGAGAAAGAAACGGCAGAAATCAGATTGAAAAATATATATCCAACCCTGAAGTGCAAGGTACTGGAAGAAGAAACAGCACTGGATGTCTCGGATGTATTGAGAAAGACATCTGAATGAAAAGATTCATAAACTTGTAAAATGATCTGAAAATGTTTGGCTGAAATTGTGAAACAAGTGGAAATTAAGGGTCCATTTGCATAACCAAATATTCAGCAAGAGCATGGCGGACACCACAGAGAAAGAAAATTTGCATCCACTCTAGAAACAAATGGTATACATTCCCTTCTGAGAGAACGGGACAATCCCACACTATCTGAAAAAAAAAACAGACAAGTTGTTAATAAAGAGACAACTCCAGGGCAACTCGAAGGAATGCAAAAAGCGAGTCAAGTACCAGAAACCAAGAGTGCACTACCATTCCTCCAAATGTGACAGACCAAGATGCAGCAGAACTGTCAAGCCTCAAGATGTCTGAATTTATATATTTTTATAAATAATAATTAATAAGAGTACCCAATTATTCTTTTTCCAATTAAGGAGCAATTTAGCATGAACAATCCACCTACCCTGACCATCTTTGCGTTGTGGGGGTGAGACCCACGGTGACATGTGGAGAATGTGAAAACTCCACATGGAAGGTGACCCTGGCCCGGGATCAAACTCGATCCTCGGCGCCGTGAGGCACCAGTGCTAAGACAGTCTGAATTCCTAAAGACAGAGACTTAATATGAGGGAGTATGGGGAGCAATTAAAGATTGTACTGTAATACTCTATTGGAAATGAGGAAGAACGTGTTCTTCAGATGAAAAGGGGATGTTGTGTAATGGAGCTGCAAGCCATTGTAATGTAAAAATGCTTGGCAGAGTGGGACTAGAGAATAGCACCACTTATGGTATGATGTATGGAGTTGCATGGTAAATCACTCCTGAGAGAGCAGTCTTAAGCAGCCAGGCTCCATGATAGCAGTACCATGCAAGACCGTAATCTTCGATCTCCAAGTAGTTAAAGACTCTCAATAAATGGTTCATGTTTAACTGTAAAAGTCTCAAGGACCCTCAATGAGGCATCTAAACCTATACTAGAACATTTAGCTTTCCCTTAGCCTGGCAAGAGTAAAAACAAGAGTTCCAGCAGAATTTGCAATACAATTCATAAAACATGATTAAAATTACTTTAAAGTTGTCTTATGAGTAATTTTGTTAATATTGTTGCCATTAATAGTGCAAGGAATGAATGAGTGGACTAATTCCATCACAGCATTTAAATGTGCTAATTCAGACATCGAAGCATTACAAGCGCACTCAAGTGTTTGAGCCACGTAGATGGAAGTTTGAGTGGAAGATTAAAACACAAGACCAGATTAGCTGCAGGGTGTCTGTTCAGGAGGTTTTTCTATGAGCTGGTTTGATCACTGAGGAAGTTCACTTTAGAGTGCTTTTAGAGTGTTTTCTCATGTTACAGTGCGATGGTTTCCACTCTCCTTGCATCCGGGTTCCATATATGATTAACTCAGCAGTGACATTGGCAGTGACCTACAAAAATATTTTGCTGTGATTTACAGGATATTTTCAGCTATTAGCCTTTGTTTTGATCTGTAATCAGGTGTTTTATTCCAACCAATGCTGAACTCTGGAACTTGGGAATTGGTTTTAAACTTTTAGAATGGTAAGGGAAGGTAAGAATTTGGAAAGCGATTGTTAGTGGGCAATACACATACTAGCGGGCTCCTCGTATGTTACTCAGGTAGTGGTTAGCCAGGACTGGTTTCTGATATTTGCTTGTGGCCACTCATTCAGATTCTGGGTATGTTTGTCGTTAAGAGTTTTCAAAGCTCTACTAGATCCTGAATTATATGGCATATGCTGGAAATTGTAATTCCTGTCACTGGGGAATCACAGCAGTGAGTTATAGTATATAAAGTGAATTACCAAAGCTCCAGTTATAGGCCCACTCAGCAAGGAGTCTGGTGTGAATGAGTCAGCATGGGAGCTGCAATAGAGGCTCCATTTGAGTGCATCCACTGTTCGTGAGGTAGACCTGGATAATTCACCAATTTCTCCCTACTTTTGAGAGCACCAAATATTAATGTCGGCAGGAGGAATTAAGAACTCTCAGAGCAGTAATATTGTTTTTTTTTTAGTGGCATTGTTTACTTTTGTTAATCTCCAATTAGAAGGGAGAAAGCAACGAGACCAAAATTGGCAGGTATTACAGTCACAACCATTCCTGCAAATGGCAAACTTCACAATATAGTTTTTGTCTGCTAATTTACGAAGCTATTAATGTGAATAGTAATTACTGTATTTGTAAAACCATCTATAACTGATGCTGTCTCAATAAAGAAACTAATAACAATATGGGAAGCCTGTAATTTGAACAATGAGTCAGAGGGAAGTTAGCAATGCAGGTAATGAAATAGTCGGATTTACAATTATTTGAGGAAAGGAAAGAAACAGGGTTTCCGCACATTTCGTTATCAGATTGGTGCATAGCGTTTTCAGCCAATGAAATACCTTTTGAAGTGTAGTCACTGTTGTAGTGTAGGAAAAATAGCAGCCATTTTGTCCAAAAGCTCCCACAGACAGTAATTAATATTCTGTTTTTAATGATTAAAAGAAAAATATTGGCCAGGCTCCTTTTCACTGCTCTTTGAATAGTGCCATAGGATGTTTATGTCCACCTAAGATGATAAACAGGCCCGTCATTTTATACTGCTTAGATAAACTAGGAGGTACATTTAATGCTATGTAGAAGGATTTTATCTAAGACATTAGTCTGTCTTTTCTGTTTACGCACAGCTGGCTATATGTTCTCAGCAATTTGTATTTCAAATTTGCAGTTTTGTTTTCCCTTTATGACTTGTACAGCTATGTTGACAACAAACCTGTTTTCACAGCAACATTGTGGCTGGTGTCAGGTCTCTGAAAGCCGCTCATTTAGTCCCATTCCCCTGCCCCTATTTTATGTTTCAATTATTCATCCGCCTCCGTTTTAAAAGCTGCTGAGGATTCTGTTTATACCATTATTGCTGGTAGGAAAGGCTATGTTCTAATAACCTCTGCATGTGTTTTAAAAATATATATTTATGTCTTAAATTTATGTCCTCTTGTTACCAAGTCACCAACTAGTGGAAACAGTTTACCATTGTACCTATTAATTTAACTTTATAATTTTTAACTTGGTTGTTCAATTAACTTTCTCTGCTCTCGTAGGAAAATATCCAGTTTCTCCCGTTTTTTTTCCCTCGTTACTGAAACTTTTCATCACCTTCAGCATTTCAGTCATTCTTTTCTGAATTTTTTTTCTATGACCTTTTAAGTCCTTTCTACAGCAGGATGCCCAAAGCTTGGTATAATATTCCAACTGCAGTCTAACAAATAATTTGTAAAGGTTTAGCATTACTTCTTTGCTTTGGCACGCTGTGCTCCTATTTATGAAGCGCACTTGATCTGCATTGAGTAGCCCAGTTTGGCTGCGTTTTACACCTTTGTTACTAGGATGATGGCAGTGTAAGTTGTTTTGGTAGATAAAGATTTTGCTCAATATAGGTTGAAGTGACCAAGGATGTCTCATAAATATATTGCACAACATTAAAGTGTGTTTATTTGCACATCTTTATTTTATTGTCTGCTGATATTTTATTATGTTTGCCCTGGTAAAACTCCTTGCAAAATACTGAGACCTCTGATTTACAAGAGGCTTTGAGCAGAAAAAGATTATGAGAAAGGTTCCAGGGATGAGGGACTTCAATTACGTGGGTGGTTTGGAGAAGCACTCCTTAGACATGGTTTAGAGAGTTTTTTAAAAATTATTTTTAATTAAAACTTTTTCAACCAGAATTTTTATAAAACAGAAAAATAAACGAAAAATATTTAACAAAACTAGGTGGCTGTTATCGTACAAGAAGAAAATATACATATGGACACGGTTCGTCGGACTCCCTGCACATCTCGCGCATCTGTCCTCCACCCCAAAGAACATGCTCATTCTCGCCGTCGTCATGTGAGCCCGGTGTACCACCTCAAACTGAATTAAACTGAGCCTGGCACATGATGCGGACGAATTCACCCTGCCCAGGGCATCAGCCCACAGGCCCTCATCTAGCACCTCACCTAGCTCCTCCTCCTACTTGTCCTTCAACTCCTCCACTGAGGCTTCCTCTGCCTCCTGCAGCTCCTGGTATATGCCGACACCTTCCCTTCTCCTACCCAGATGCCAGACACTACCCTGTCCTGTATCCTTTGAGGGGGTAGCCACGGAAATGTCCCCACCTGTTTTTTAAGAAAGTCCCGAACCTGGAGGTATCTGAAAGCATTTCCCGGGGGCAGCCCGAACTTCTCCTCCAGCGTCTTCAAGCTGTGGAAAGTCCCATCAATAAACAGGTCTCCCATCCTTCTAATGCCTGCTCTGTACCAGCCTTGGAACTCTTTTCCCCCCCCCGTCTTATCTTGCCCAGAGCAAAACGATGGTTGTTCCGTATTGGAGTCCAAACTGAGGCCCCCTCCTCCTTCCTGTGCCTTCTCCACTGACCCCAGACCCTCAGTGCTGCCGCCACCACCGGGCTTATGGTGTATCGTGCCGGGGAGAACGGCAGCGGTGCCGTTACCAGTGCCCCTAGGCGGTGCCTTTGCATGATGCCGCTTCTAACCACCCCCATGCCGACCCCTCCTCCATTAACCATTTCTATATAGGCTACATTAGCCGCCCAGTAGTAGCTACAAACGTCCGGCAATGCCGAACCCCCCTCCCCCCGGCTGCGCTCCAAGACCAAGAACAGTCTTTTGATTCGCTGGGGTCCTGTTTGCCCACACAAATCCCGCTTGAAGAAGGATTTGGGGACGAAAATGGGGATGCACTGAAAAACGAAAAGGAATCTGGGAAGAACCGTCATCTTCACAGTCTGCACTCTTCCCGCCAGGGAAAGCGGGAGCATGTCCCACCTTTTTAAGTCTCCCTCCATCTGCTCTACAAGTTGAGATAAATTGAGCCTGTGTAGGGCATCCCAGTTCCTAGCCACCTGTATACCTAAGTAATGAAAGCTCCTCTCCACTATCTTGAGCGGGAGCTCTCCTAGTCTCTCTTCCTGACCCCGAGCGTGGATTACAAACAGCTCACTTTTCCCCACGTTCAACTTGTGTCCCAAGAAGCTCCCAAAGGCATGACCTCTCCCATCCCCTCTAGTGTGTCCAAAATATATTGTAGCAGGTCATCCGCGTAAAAGGAAATCTGGTTCTCCCCCGCCGGACCAGCCCCCTCCAGTTCCTTGAAGTCCTCACCGCTATGGTCAACGGCTCAATTGCCAGGGCAAATAGTAACGGGGATAGGGGGCACCCCTGCCTCGTTCCTCGGTGCAGCCTGAAATAGTCCGACCTCAGCCGTTCGTGGACATACTAGCTAAGGGGGCCTAATACAGTAGCTTTACCCACACTATGAATCCCTTCCCGAATCCAAACCTACCTAACACTTCCCACAGGTACTCCCACTCCACCCTGTCAAAGGCCTTCTCTGCATCCATTGCAGCCACTACTTCTACGCCCCCTCCCTCCGAGGGCATCATAATAATATTCAGGAGCCTCCTCACATTCGTGTTCAATTGCCTGCCCTTGACGAAACCCGTCTGGTCCTCCTCGATCACTCCTGGGACGCAGTCGTCTATTCTGGTAGCCAGACTTTTTGCCAGCAGTTTGGCTTCTACATTCAGGAGCGATATCGGCCCATTGGACCCACATTGAAGGGTATCCTTCTCCTTCAAAATGAGCGAGGTCAATGCCTGCGACATCGTCGGGGGGGAGGGTTCCTCTCTCCTTTGCCTCGTTAAAGATTCTTAACAGGAGAGGGCTCACTAGCTCTGAGAACTTCTTATAAAATTCTACAGGGAAGCCTTCTGAACCCGGGGCCTTGCCCAACTGCATACTCGCTAGTTCCTTAACTATCTCCTTCAACTCAATTGGGTCCCCAGTCCCTCCACCCGATCCTCGTCCACCCTTGGGAACCTCAATCGATCCATAAATTGCTTCATCCCTTCCCCTCCCATTGGGGTTCTGACTCGTAGAGCTTCCCATAAAACTGTTTGAAGACTTCATTGATCCTATCTTGACTCAACACCGTATTATCCTCCTTATCCCTCAGTCCCCCGATCTCCAGGGCTGCCTCTCTCCTGCGAAGTTGGTGCGCCAGCACCCTACTTGCTTTCTCACCATACTCGTAGACTGCCCCTTTCACTTTTCTCAACTGTGCCTCCGCCTTCCCCGTGGTCAGCAGATAGAACTCCGCATGTAAACTTCGGCGCCCCTTTAGCAGCCCCCCCCCCCCCCCTCCCCCCGGGCCTCCGTATACTTCCTGTCCACCCTAAGCATCTCCCACCAGCCTATCCCTCTTCACCCTCTCCCTCTTCTCTCTGTGGGACCTAATAGAGATTAACTCCCCTCTGATGACCACATTCATGGCCTCCCAAACCGTTGTTGCTGTTACCTCCCCTGTGTCACTTGTTGTCACATAATTCTGAATGCTCCTCCTGATCCGCCCACACACCTCTTCATACACCAGCAGCTCCACATCCATTCTCCAGAGAGGGCGCTGCCCCCGCTCCACCCCCAGTCGCAAGTCCACCCAGTGCGGGCCATAGTCTGAGACCGAAATGGCTGAATACTCGACCCCTCCACCCTCGGGATTAATGCCCTGCTCAACAAAAAAAAAAAAATCCGCGAGTAGACTTTATGGACATGGAAGAAAAAGGACAACTCCTTCGCCCTTGACAGCGTGAATCTCCATGGGTCCACACCCCCCATCTGATCCATGAACTCCCACAGGGCCCTGGCCGCCGCTGGTCTCTTTCCCGACCTGGATCCCGGTCCAGCACCGGATCGAAGACAGTATTAAAGTCCCCCCCCCCATGATCAAGTTACTTTACTCCAAGTCCGGGATTTTACCCAACATGCGCCTCATGATTTCCACATCATCCCAGTTCAGGGCATACACAATCACCAACGACACCTGGGCCCCCTGTAGCTTACCACTCACCATTATGTACCTGCCTCTCTTGTCCGCCACAATGCTCCCTGCCTCAAATGCCACCCGTTTGCTCACCAGAATTGCCACCCCTCTGGTCTTTGAGTCTTGCCCCGAGTGGAACACCTGGCCCACCCATCCCCTCCTTAACCTCGTTTGGTCAGCGAGTTTTAATGGCCACGTCCGCCTTCAACCCCTTTAAATGCGCAAACACGCGGGCCTTCTGACTGGCCCGTTCAGGCCCCTCACATTCCACGTGATCAGCCTGAACGGGGGGGGTTGACATCCCCCCCCCCCCCAGCCGACTAGCCATCTCCCTTTTTTGGCCAGCCACTTGCCATCAGCTCCTGCTCGCTCCAGCCCTCCCATGGGAGGCCCCCCAACCCGATTCTCCATCCGTTCCCAACAGTTGGCTCCCCTTCAGTCAGCAAAGCAGCACCCCATCTCTCCCCCCCCCCCCCCCCCCCCCCAACATGCCAAGCACCCGCTTAGCACTGATTTCCCCCCCATTATGCTTCGGTTTCAAGAGGTTTTGATAGAGGTGTTCAAAATTGAGGGGTCTGAATCCTCCGATTGGCAGGTGGGTTGAGAATCGAAGAACAGGGATTTGAAGTGATTGGCAATTAACCAAATGTGTCATGAGGAATGGTAGCACAGTGGTTAGCACTTATGTTTCCAAGCACCAGGGTCCCAGGTTCGATTTGCGGCTTGGGTCACTGTTTGCACGTTCTCCCCGTGTCTGCGTGGGTTTCCTTCGTGTGCTCCAATTTCCTCCCACAAATCCCGAATGACGTGCTTGTTAGGTGAATTGGACATTTTGAATTCTCCCTCTGTGTACCCGAACAGGTGCCGGAGTGTGGCGACTAGGGGCTTTTCACAGTAACTTCATTGCCGTGTTAATGCAAGCCAACTTGTGACAATAATAAAGATTAATTTCGATTACACACCTGAGTGGTTAGGATCTGGAATTCACTGTGTGGTGGAGGCAGGTTCAATCTTGGCTTTCAGAAGGAAATTGGAAAAGCCCCCGAAGGGGGCAAAAAAAGCAGAATGATGAGCAAAGAGCTGGGAAGTGGGGCTAGCTAAATTGCGGTTGCAGAGAACTGGCAAGGTCTCGATGGGCTGAATAGTCGCATGTGCTGTAACCATTCCTATGAAACTATTGTCCCACTACATCTGGTTCTAGTTTCCATACCAGACATTCTTCTGACTTCCGATACTCTTGTAAGTATTGTTGATGTTTAATTATTCACAGAGATCCAAGAAGTATAAATTGGACAACCTGTCATTCTGAGGTATCAGGAGAGTCCCTCCTCTCGGGTTGGGACAAAATCCATTCTTTCTGATTGCAGCAAAGAAAGAGAGAGTTCAGAACATAGGTTTGTGAATTGCAATATTATTGTTATTTTCCAATATTTTAAACAAGGCAATGACTTCATTCCACGAAGTTGAATGCCAAGGAAATGAGATCTTTATGAATTAAAAATCAATATTGGGATTGTGATGTAATGCTGCTGCTTTATAACTTGGAGTACTGTGTACAGTCCTCATTGCTATTCTACTGAAAGGATCACTTAACTATTGAAGGGGTAAAGAAGAGGAGATTGATAAAGGAAATGGAAGGATTGGACTATGAACGCTTATGTAAAGTTGACCATGCTCTCACTGGGAAAGTGAAGATCGAGGGCTGGTATGACTTGTTTTAAGGTTCTAATTAAGACTGGGGATGTCAAACTTAATTTTTATGATAGCCTATCACGCATTCAACACAAATTATTACTCTACATTTGAGGTAGAAGCAGATGTGCACCTCACCAGTTTTATGGGTGTAATAGCGAGGTGGAATGTATATCCATTTCTAGGGACAAGGCCCTGCACCTAACATGTGCCAATTGCTCGATAAGGTTTGTGGGTGGACTTAGGGTTGCCTGACACCAGTGTTGGATCAATGCAAAAAAAAGAATCTTGTGTCTGTTTCAGGATCCTCTGCGAAATGTGTGAAAACCAGGTTGTGTATGCACTTTGCAAGATCTGACTAGTTGTCCCAGTTCTTCAGAGGTGGAACGGAAAGGCAGGCGAGATGTTGCGTTGCGAGATTTGAAAGGCTGTTAGAAGCAATGTCTCAAAGATTTGTCTCTCTCCAAGACGTGCAGCACAGCACGGTGCCAGATGAAGCCATCACATGCCATATGTTTGACGTTCCTAATGCAGACCATGAACAGCAGTTTCACTTTGACCAGAACACAAGAACCAGTGTGCACAGCTGCACTTGATGCTAAATTTGTAATAAATCAGCAGAAAGATTCTAAATGGGCCAACGGTCAATCTATGGAACAGCCTCCCTCAGTAGATGGTGGAGGCAGATAGATCTACCTCATTCAAATGCAAACTAACATTTCTTTCAGCAATTAGTATTTTGGGATGCAGTATATGAGTCAATTGAGATATGACGACCTGTGTGGCCTGCTTGGGAGAAAAGGTGATTTTTGATCTGTGATTCAGAAAGCTCTTCATTAGTGGAGGGTTGTACTCGTCTCATATCTGAGCCTGCTATAGATTAGAATGCTGTGATTTGTCAATTACTCCATAATTGTTGCAAATTAGATAGATCTATTTCTATTGCGTAGAAATGAATGCACACAGGTTTTCAGTTGCATCTTAGCAGCATGTTTTGAGTAAGAAACTTACACCACTAACATTTTGAGATGTAATTAGGCATTGCTACCTCACAGTGCCAGGGACCCTGGTTCAATTCCAGCCTTGGATGACTGTTGAGTTTCCACGTTCTCCCTGTGTCTGCATGGGTGTTCTTTGGATGCTTGGTTTCCTCCCGCAGTCCAAAGATGTGCAGGTTAGGTGGATTGGCCATGATCAATGTGTGGGGTTGCAGGGATAGGGAAGGGGAGTTGGCCTAAGTAGAGTACTTTTTCCAAGGGTCGGTGCATACTTAATGGGCCGATTTGATGCAGTTCTCTGGCAGCAGAAAGTGGTTCTTCGGGAGTTATTATTACAAAAGCTGTGAGGGTTTCTCGAACTGCCCCAACAACCTTGGGTACATCCATACCTACCAGCACAACCTTAGAAGTCAGATCGGCCTTCTTGAAAGTGAGCCCACGGAAAGCAATGGGTTCTGACGGAGTCCCTGGTGCATTCACATTCTGCATGGACCAACTGGCAGGTATGTTCGCAGTTATTTCCAACCTCTCCCTTCTCCGTTCCGAGGTTCTCACCTGCTTCAAGAAGACCACCATCATACCGGTGCCAAAGAAGAACCAGACAATATGCCTCAATGAATACCGTCCGGTAGCCTTGACATGTATAATTATGAAGTGCTTTGAGAGCTTGGTCACGAGACACATCAACTCCATGATTCCAGACTACCTTGATCCACTGGAATTTGCATACCGTCACAACCGGTCCACAGCAGATGCTGTCTCCCTGGCCCTAAACTTATCCCTGGAACATCTCGCCAACATTCATTGACTACAGCTCCACCTTCAACACCATAATCCCAGCCAAGCTCATGTCCAATTTCCACAACCTAGAACTTGGCTCCTCCCTCTGCAACTGGATCCTCAGCTTCCTGACCCATAAACCACAATTAGTAAGGATAAACAATGACACCTCCTCCACGATAGCCCTCAATACCGGGGTCCAGCAAGGCTGCACACTTAGCCCCCTACTATATTCCTTATACACACATAACTGTGTGGCAAAATTCAGCTCCAACTCCATCTGCAAGTGTTCTGATGATACGACTGTAGTGGGTCAGATCGCAAACAACAATGAGTCAGAGTACAGGAGGGAGATAGAGAACCTAGTGGCATGGTGCAACGACAACAGTCTCTCCCCCAATGTCAGCAAAACTAAGAAACTGGTCCTCAACTTCAGGAAGCGAAGTGGCGTACACACCCCTGTCTGCATCATTGGTGCCGTGGTGGATATGGTTGACAGCTTCAAATTCGTAGGTGTGCACATCACCAACAATCTGTCCAGGTCCACCCACATCGACGTCAAGACCAGGAAATCACAACAGCACCTATACGTCCTCAGGAAACTAGGGAAGTTCTAGCACTATACTCCATGTGTTTCACCCAATGTCTATGTATTTACATTGTGTATTTATCGTATGTCCTATGTTTTTCATGTGTGGAGCGATCTGCTTGGACTGTAGGCAGAACAATACTTTTCACTGTACTTCGGTACATGTGACAGTAAATCTAAATCTAATCTAACTGAAGGAACATCCAAATCATCAGATTCTGACAATAGCACCTTGTTTCAACCATTTTCGACAATGATGCTACTTTTTTGCTTGGATTGGTCATTGATGCTGCTTTTCAGAGTTGAGCACGGGGTCACTAAAGCTGTCTATGTTCGTAGGTCCTGCAGGCAGAAAAGTTTGCTTTAAAGGAGAAACCTTACTTTTGTACATTGACAAAAGTGCTCACAAAGATTTCACTGGCATGCCTACTCACACTGACTAAACTCTTGCGATTTACTCCAGAGCCTTGCAATTGCAGCTTTCCTACCGCGGAACAAACATAATCGTGATGACGCCAGCTGAGAGTTTGAAGTAGCTTGTACACTTTTCATTGAAATTCCTTGTCAACAGGCTGAGTTTTGCCTTAATGCTGTTCGCAATTGAAAAGAGCGATATTTGATCAGCTTAAAATTGCACTTGAGAAACTTGTGTGGTATCCTCTGTCCGTCAAAACTTTCACACAAATATGAGCAATGGGGCAGAAAAATAACTTAGTTCAGAGACTGATTACCGACCTATATCAGCATTGCGGTGACGCAGTTGTTAGCACTGCTGTCCCACATTGACTTTGATCTTGGTTCGATCCCAGCCCCGTGTCACTGTCCATGTGGAGTTTGCATGTTCTCCTCGTGTCTGTGTGGGCCCCACCCCACAACCCAAAGATGTGCAGGTAGGTGGATTTGTCACCCTACATTCTCCCTTAATTGGGAAAAAAATGAATTGGGTACTTAAAAATTTTTAAAAATCAACATTGAATCTATCTCGCATTTCCTGTTGTATTTACATTATTATACTATGTACATTTATCCCATCTCCATTCAAATTGTTTCATAACTCAACAAATCAACTCATCTGGGAAGAAATTCAACTGTGATTCAATTTCTTCTCTCAAAGCAGTGAGCCATTGAAATAAATCAGAAATTTAATTCACAGTTGTTCCTCTGCCATGTTTTCATTTCAGCTGAATGATGAAAGAGTCTAAATAAGGCTTGTAACATAAGTAATTGTCCATGGTTACAATTCATGCTGATAATTAATTGTCAAACAAATAGCCAGGCTAATGTCATTCACCATCATTTATGGTGAATGCTACTGCAATTTTAGAGGTGAACAGTTACTGCACAGGATGCGCTGCTCCATCAGTCTTGTGAGAAAGTCATCTTGTGATGTCTCATCATTGAAAATGATTGATCAGCGTGATGATTGTGTATGAGCATGATAGATATGAGCTGAAGTAATCACAAAGTTACATTTTGTCTATTCCAGCATAAGCATTGTTTCAGTGACGTTAAAGGTCTTAGCACCAGTGAACGTTTGTTGACACTGAAATGTTGTGGAGTCTCATTGTTTCACGGTTTTAATTGTTGGTAATGTTAGAAAATAAGAAATAGGAACTGGAGCAGTCCAGCTGACCCTGCTCCATAATCGTGTCTAAATACCCAAACAATCTGCATGCTTCTGCAGCGATTGGAACAGGGATGTGGTAGGGCAGAGTACCTGAGAGGGGAGAAACAAAATGAGGCAAGACAAATGAGGCAGCGCGGTAGCATGGTGGTTAGCATAAATGCTTCACAGCTCCAGGGTCCCAGGTTCGATTCCCGGCTGGGTCACTGTCTGTGCGGAGTCTGCACGTCCTCCCCGTGTGTGCGTGGGTTTCCTCCGGGTGCTCCGGTTTCCTCCCACAGTCCAAAGATGTGCGGGTTAGGTGGATTGGCCATGCTAAATTGCCCGTAGTGTCCTAAAAAGTAAGGTTAAGGGGGGGGGGTTGTTGGGGGTATAGGGTGGATACGTGGGTTTGAGTAGGGTGATCATGGCTCGGCACAACATCGAGGGCCGAAGGGCCTGTTCTGTGCTGTACTGTTCTATGTTCTAACAGGAGAGAGAGGTCCAAGAGATGCAGAGAGAAGAATAAAATGGGTCCTCACTGCTACCTCACCTCACCTTGTATTGTCAGCAAATGTGTGTATGTTCTACGCAGTCCTCTCATCTACATCAATAATCTAAATTGTTGAGGCCCAAATACTTCCTTTGCAGAGCCATTTCTTTCAGCCCCCCTCCCCCCCGACCTCATCTTTCTATAAAAATCTTTATTAGTGTCACAAGTAGACTGTGAAAATCACCTTGTCGCCACACTCCGGCGCATATTCGGGTACACTGAGGGAGAATTCTCTCCCCTCTTTTCTCTTTCTGTACCTGATTTGATGCTGAATTCATCCACTTTACTCCCTCTTTATTCATAACCAAGTAAGTGGTTTGAATGAATGATTGCCACACCTTTTACAACATCCTGATAACAGCTTTAAGCAGACATACTGATGCAAATATATTTCTTGTATATATTTTAAATCAGGCTTTTTAATAACATTACTGCCACAAATATAATATATACAATTTATAACTTCATCACGCATCTTGTAGATGATGTATGCTGCTGCCACTCTGCATCAGTGGTGTAGGGAGTGAATGTTAAGATGGTAGATGGGGTGCATCAGTGGTCGAGGGAGTGGATGTTAAGATGGTAGATGGGGTGCCAATCAAGTGGGCTGCTTTGACCTGGATGATGTTGAGCTTCTTGAGTATATGTGGAGTTGCACTTGTCCAGGCAAGTGGATACCTAACTTCCCACCAGAGAGTTTGCTGAGGGTTAATCTTGACTTTTTGCTTCCCATCTAACACCTCCCAGTACTGATTCTGTGCACTCTTCAGGAGATCGGCTGTCTCTGCCTGTCGTCTCCATAAAGGTGTTGAGCACTCGAGCCATTCCTGTTCTGGCTCTCACCCTTGGTTGGATCTGTCCATTTTCGGGTCCTGGGTGCAATTAAAGACCCCCCCCGTCCTTGTATTCGTCTCCGTGAATGCTACAGTCCTGGTAACAAATATGGCCACGTTCCTTGCCCTAGTATCGAAGCATGCTTGAAATGTTTGTCCCACCCAGTTCTTCCTTACCCGAGTTGGTCCTTCTCTCTTAGGTGAGTCTCTTGTTGTAAGGTTACGTCCACCCTCAAGCTTTTGAAACGGCCGAGTACTCTGGATCTTTTTACCGGCCCAATGAGGCCTCCCATGTTCCATGTGCCTATCCTAGTGATAAGGTTCTGCACTGCCCTCCACCCTACCCTCTCTGGGGTCAGCCATACTCGCCCTTTGGCCCTGGCTGTATGCCCAAACCTGTCTTTGCCCTTGGGCCATTCAAGATGGCCGCTGTCTACTTCCTCTTTTTCACTGTCTCTATGTGCGACCTGTTGTGACCAGTGCTCCGTCTCCCCCCCTCCTTTAACTTTACCCCCCTCTCTGTCCCCCCCCCCCCCCCCCCACCTGAGTTCCCTCTTCTCTTGCTCTTTGTTTCCCCTGAAGTTCTGCTTCCGCAGCAGCAACCTCCCCTTCTCTGTACCTCCATGAGCCTGTCCATTAGTGTAGTGGCTCCTTGGATTTCCCATTCTTAACCCCGCCTAATTCTCCCCCCCCCCCCCCCCCCCCCCCCCCCCCCCCCCCCCAAAGCAACCCCCTCCTACAGCCCCTGGCATGATTGCCATCACCCAGTTTGAAACTTTTAACGCCCGCGTTCAGACCATTGCCTTTTGCTACTGTTTCCCCAGTTAATATTTCTGAATAAACCTGTTGACCTCCTCTGGGGAGTCGAAGTAGTACTCATTGCCGTAGTAGGTGACCCATAGCTTGGTGGGGTAGAGCATGCCAAACTGCACCTTGAACTTGAACCATGCTGATTTGGCGGCGTTAAATTCTGCCCGGCCTTTAGCCAGGTCTGCTCCAATGTCCTGATACAAGTGGATGGAATATCCTTACCATTTGCACGTCCTTGTGTTTTTCACCCACCTCAGGAGCCACTCTTTGTCCTGGTATCTTTGGAGCCTCACAATCATCGCCCGAGGTGGTTCCCCAGCCTTGGGCCGCTGGCGGAGCAACCTGTGTGCACGGTCCATCTCTGGGGACTTGGCAAAACCCTTCTCTTTTTTTTTAAATAATTTTTATTGAAATTTTTCGATACAAACATTTACCCCTACTACATTTTAAATTATAACACAACAAATCCCCCCTGGAAAATCCTCCCCACGCCCTCCCCCGCGCGCACCCCCCCCCCCCCCCCCCCCCCCCGCGCTACCAGTCTAGCAACCAAACCGTTTTTCCCTTTCTGCCGATGGCCTCGGGCAGTCATTGCCCGCGACCCCCCGCTGACGTGCTCCCTTCGTTGCTATCCCCCCCCCCCCCCCCCCCCCCCCCTTCTCCCCGGGTTGCTGCTGTTTCGGCCTCCAGTTCCTATCTCTGATCCAGAAAGTCAAGGAAGGGCTGCCACCGCCGGAAGAACCCCTGTACCGACCCTCTCAGGGCGAATTTGATTCTTTCCAATTGGATGAAGCTTGCCATGTCGTTTAACCAGGTGTTAACACTTGGTGGCCTTGTGTCCCTCCACTGAATCAAGATCCTTCTCCGAGCTACCAAGGACGCAAAGGCCAATATTCCGGCCTCCCCTGCCTCCTGTACTCCTGGCTCCACCCCAACCCCAAAAATCGCTAGCCCCCACCCTGGTTTGACCCTGGTTCCCACCACTCTCGATACCGTCCCCGCCACCCCCTCCCAGAACTCTTCCAGTGCCGGGCACATCCAGAACATATGTACATGGTTCGCAGGGCTTCCCGAACACCTAACACACCTGTCCTCACCCCCGAAGAACCGACTCATCCTAGTCCCCGTCATATGGGCTCTGTGCAGCACCTTAAATTGGATGAGGCCCAACCTTGCGCACGACGACGACGAATTGACCCTCTCTAGGGCATCCGCCCATGTCCCATCTTCTATCTGCTCTCCCAGCTCCGCTTCCCACTTGTCTTTCAGCTCCTCTATCGATACCTCCTCCACCTCCTGCATTATTTTGTAGATGTCCGAGACCTTCCCTTCTCCGACCCAGACCCCTGACAGCACCCTATCACTCACCCCTCTATCGGGAAGCAAGGGAAATCCTTCCACCTGTCGTCTGGCAAATGCCTTCACCTGCAGGTATCTAAACGTGTTCCCCGGGGGGAGCTCAAATTTCTCCTCCAGCTCTCCCAGGCTCGCAAACCTCCCCTCTATGAACATGTCCCTCAGTTGCCTGATGCCCGCCCTGTGCCAGCTCTGGAATCCCCCGCCAGTGTTCCCCGGGACAAATCTGTGGTTCCCTCTCAGTGGCGCCGCCATCAGACCCCCCACTTCCCCCCTGTGTCGCCTCCACTGCCCCCAGATTTTAAGGGTGGCCGCCACTACCGGACTCGTGGTATACCTTGTGGGGGGGAGCGGCCATGGTGCCGTTACTAGCGCCCCCAGGCTTGTATTGCCGCAGGACGCCCTCTCCATACGTTTCCAAGCTGCCCCCTCCCCCTCCATCACCCACTTGCGCACCATCGATGCGTTCGCCGCCCAGTAGTATCCGGAAAGATTGGGTAGCGCTAATCCTCCACTGTCCCTACTCCGTTCCAAGAAAATCCTTCTCACTCTAGGGGTGCCATGTGCCCACACATAGCCCATAATGCTGCTAGTTACCTTCTTGAAGAAGGCCCTGGGGAGAAAGATGGGCAAGCACTGGAACAGAAACAAGAACCTCGGGAGGACCGTCATTTTGACTGACTGCACCCTCCCTGCTAGCGACAGCGGTACCATGTCCCACCTCTTGAACTCCTCCTCCATCTGCTCCACCAGCCTTGAAAAGTTCAGCTTGTGGAGGGTCCCCCAGTTCCTTGCCACCTACACCCCCAAGTACCTGAAGCTCTTTACTGCTCTCTTAAAGGGGAGCCGCCCAATTCCCTCCCCCTGATCTCCCGGGTGTATCACAAAGACCTCACTTTTACCCACATTTAATTTATATCCCGAAAAGTCCCCAAACTCCGCTAGTATTTCCATTACCTCCGGCATTCCCCCTTCCGGGTCCGCCACATATAACAACAAATCATCCGCATAGAGTGATACTCGATGTTCCTCCCCTCCCCTTGTCAGTCCTCTCCACCCCCCTGAACCCCTCAGTGCCATCGCCAACGGTTCAATCGCTAATGCAAATAGTAAGGGGGATAGGGGGCATCCCTGCCTGGTACCTCGATGGAGCCCAAAATACTCTGACCTCCTCCCGTTTGTAACCACACTCGCCATCGGGGCCGAATACAGCAGCTTCACCCACTTGATAAATCCCTCCCCAAACCCAAACCGTTCCAGCGTCTCCCACAGGTATTCCCACTCCACCCTATCGAATGCCTTCTCCGCATCCAGTGCTACCACTATCTCAGCCTCCCCCTCCACTGCTGGCATCATAATCACATTCAACAGTCTCCGGACATTTGTGTTAAGTTGTCGTCCCTTTACGAACCCCGTCTGGTCCTCATGGATTACCCCTGGCACACAATCCTCTATTCTGGTTGCCAGGACCTTTGCCAACAGTTTGGCATCTACATTCAAGAGGGAGATAGGCCTGTAGGACCCGCACTGTACAGGGTCTTTGTCCCGCTTCAGGATCAAGGAGATCAGGGCCTGTGACATTGTCGGGGGCAGAGCCCCCCCCTCTCGCGCCTCATTGAAGGCTCGCACCAGCACTGGACCCACCAAGTCCACATACTTCTTATAAAATTCCACCGGGAACCCATCCGGCCCCGGCGCCTTCCCCGCCTGCATCTGGCCTATCCCTTTAACTAGCTCCTGCAGCTCTATCGGCGCCCCCAGCCCCTCCACCCGTTCCTCCTGGACCTTTGGGAACCTCAATCTATCGAGGAAGTTCTCCATTCCCCCCCTCCTCCTGGGCAGCTCAGACCGGTACAATTCCCTGTAGAAATCCCTGAAGACCCCGTTCACCTCTTGCCCCTTCTGCACTACGTTCCCTCCCTTCTCTCTCACTCCCCCAATCTCTCTGGCTGCATCTCGCTTGCGCAGCTGGTGTGCTAGCATCCTGCTCGCCTTTTCCCCGTACTCATAGACCGCGCCCTGTGCCCTTCTCCATTGCGTCTCCGCCTTCCTAGTGGTCAGTAGGTCAAACTGGGCCTGTAAACTGCGTCGCTCCCTCAACAGCCCCTCCTCTGGTGTCTCCGCATATCTCCTGTCCACTTCTATAAGTTCCCCCACCAGTCTCTCCCTCTCCTGCCTCTCCTTCCTTTCTCTGTGTGCCCTTATGGAGATCAGCTCTCCTCTGATCACTGCTTTCAGGGCCTCCCAGACTACCCCCACCTTCACCTCGCCCGTGTCGTTCGTGCCCAGATATCTCTCAATGCCCTTCCGGACCCTTCCGCACACCTCATCGTCCGCCAGCAGCCCCACATCCAGGCGCCACAACGGGCGCTGGTCCCGTGCTTCCCCCAGTTCTACCTCTACCCAGTGTGGTGCATGGTCCGAAATCGCAATGGCCGAGTACTCCGTGTCCTGCACTCTCGAAATCAGCCCCCTGCTCAGTACAAAAAAGTCTATTCTGGAGTACACCCTGTGGACGTGGGAGAAAAAAGAATACTCCCTCGCCCTTGGCCTGCCAAATCTCCAAGGGTCTACCCCCCCCCATCTGCTCCATGAACCCCCTTAGCACCTCTGCCGCTGCCGGCCTCCTATTCGTCCTGGAACTCGATCTGTCCAGCCCAGGGTCGAGCACTGTATTGAAGTCCCCCCCCATGATCAGGCCCCCTGCCTCCAGACCCGGAATGAGGCCCAACAGGCGCCTCATAAAACCCGCGTCATCCCAATTCGGGGCATATACATTTACCAGCACCACATTCTCTCCCTGCAGCCTACCCTTCACCATCACGTACCTACCCTCCTTATCTGCTACCACCTGCGCCGCCACGAACGACACCCTCTTTCCCACCAAAATCGCCACCCCCCGGTTCTTTGCGTCCAAGCCTGAGTGGAACACCTGTCCCACCCACCCCCTTCTCAGGCGTACCTGGTCTACTACTCTCAAGTGAGTCTCCTGCAACATTGCCACATCCGCCTGCAGTCCCTTTAGGTGTGAAAAAACCCTTGATCTCTTGACCGGCCCATTCAGCCCCCTCACGTTCCAAGTAATCAACCGGGTCGCGGAGCGACCCGTCCCTTTCCCCTGTCTATTAGCCATGTCCTGTCCCCTGTTCGCCCCGGGTCGACCCTCCCCTTCTGACCCGTTCCCCATGGCGATGGCCCCCCCCCCCCCCCCTCTCTCCTCCCGTTCTTCCCTTCCCGTCCTCGGCCTTTCCAGCAGCAACCCGGTATCCCCCCCTAACCCCCCCTCCCCCCCCCCCCCCCCCCCCCCCCCCCCCCCCCCCCCCTGGCTAGGACCCCTCCTAGCCGCGGTGTATCCACCATCGTACTCCCGAGAGTCAGCTGGTTTTCGCTGACCCGGCTGCCCCTGCCACACTCCGACTCCTCCCGATGTGGGGGGGGAGGGGCCTCCCCCCCCCTTGCCATCCCTCTCCGACCCCGCTTCAGCGCAGGAAAAGCCGCCATTGCTGGCCACACCCCACTCTTCTCTCCTCCCCCTTCCTCCGTCCCGCGCGCGGGAAACAGGGGAAAGCCCGCGCTTTCGCCCGGCCACACCCTACCCCGCCATCCTTCAATTCCACCCCCGTCCCCATCCAAGCCCATAAAAAAGCCCCCTTAAAACGAGAGGAAGAAAAAAGAGAAAAAGAAAACACGCATAACCAACTTGCACCCCCCCCGTCCCGCCTCCCCAACTTAACAATATAACAATATAAATAACAAATCTCAAATAAATACATAAATACATAACTATGCCTGCATAACTAAATAACTAAATAACTACCCAATAATAACGTATTTAACCATCACCCTCCATCGAACAGAACAGTAACCATAACCCTTAAAGAACAGATCAAAAAACAGTAAAAAAGCCCCCCCTACAACAACAATAATTAAGGGAAGTTGGCAACGGGAAGAGACACACAAAAAGGAACAAAGAAACCCCCATAACACAAGTTTCAAAGAAACCAAACGATCCATCAACTTTAACCAAGTTCCGACCTGGCCTAAGAAAGACATGGGCCACTTGATCAGTCAAGGGTACTCGGGCGGCCTCGACCGCCGGCGTTCCCAAGTTCTAGTTCAGGTCCAGCTTTTCCTCCCGAACAAAAGTCCATGCCTCCTCTGGGGTCTCAAAGTAATGGTGCTGGTCCTTGTAGGTGACCCACAAGCGCGCTGGCTGCAGCATTCCGAACTTGATCCTCTTTGCGTGCAGCACCGCCTTCGTCCGGTTAAACCGGGCCCGCCGCTTTGCCACCTCCGCACTCCAGTCCTGATATATCCGCACCGTCGAATTCTCCCATTTGCTGCTTTTCTCCCTCTTGGCCCACCTCAGCACTTTCTCCCGATCACAGAGACGCTGGAATCGCACCAGCACCGCCCTCGGGGGCTCGTTCGCCCTAGGCCGCCTAGCCATGACCCGATATGCTTCTTCCAGCTCCAGGGGCGATGGACCGGCCCCCTCTCCCATCAGGGAGCTCAGCATCTCCGCTACATATTTCGGGAGATCAGGCCCCTCCAGGCCTTCTGCTAGGCCCAGGATCCTCAAGTTCTTCCGCCTCATTCGAGTGTCCAGCTCCTCAAAGCGGCTCTGCCATTTCAGGTGGAGTGCCTCGTGCACCTCCACCTTTCCCACGAGGACCGTGGCCTCCTCCTCCCTTGCAGTCATCTCCTGCTGCAGCTCTCTTATCGACGCCTCTTGGGTCGCCTGGGCCCCCATCAGCCTTGTGGTCGTCGCGTTCATGGACTCTAAGAGTTCCACTTTCAGCTCCGTAAAACACCGGAGGAGAGCGGCCTGCTGCTCCTCCGCCCATTTTCTCCAATCTTCTAGTGCGCCACCGGCCGCCATTTTGGTCCTCTTCCCCCGCTTTTTTCGGGGAGCTGCTGCCGCTTTTTTTGTCGCCCCACTCCGAGTACCGACCATAAAGTTGGTCTCACTCTCCTCAGGGAGCCTTCCCCCACCGGGATTCGTCTTTACAGTACCGTCGGGGCCCTCCAATCGGCCCTTAAACACCTTTGTCGCAGGAGCTGCCAAATGTGCGACTTAGCTGGTCATAGCCGCAACCGGAAGTCTCGGCAAAACCCTTCTCACTGACCAACTTCCCGAGCATCACTGCTACGTACTCCGTGGGGTTCCTTCCCTCTGTGCCCTCTGACAGCCCCATGATCCGCAGGTTTTGCAAGTGGTTGTCGACCTTTACTTTCAGCCCTTTCTGAGTCCTGACCAGCCTCGTCACTTGGGCTTTGAGTGCCGCGATCCGGTCACCTTGGTCCGTGATGCCTTTTTAGAGGCTTTGTGTTGTTGCCTCAAGCCTCCGCTCCATTTTGCACAGAGCCTTCATGGGTTCTGTTGTAGCCTCGGATGCTGCCCCCACAGCCGCCATGAGGTTCTCCTTCATTGCCTCGCTGTGATAAAAGCTTGGAGGTGATGAAACCCATCATTTTTTCCATCAACGCCTGGGTCCAAGCTGGAAGTTCTTTTGGGCCGACCGTTGCTGGTTCCGGGCCATCACACGGAATTCCTGCTCTGAGGCCGAGATTTGCCTCTCCTCAGTTTTGCTGCTCTTACGCCTGAGTTTCCGGCTCCTCAGCATTATGGCTGGCACTGCGGTTGATGGGGGGTTGGGTTGAGGGATTTTCTGTCATTTTAGTACCCATTTGTTGAGGTTAAAGGGCCTTAACCAAAGTTCCAAGTCGAGAGCCACATTTTGTGCGACCGCTCAGCTCATGACCGCCACCAGAAGTCTGAAGCAGTTGTTCTACTTGGAACTCATTTGCGGCAGGAGACTCCCAACAGCCAGCGGGAGATAGAGGAAGAGATATGTGAGCAAATTTTGACAATTCAGTTTTTTCAATTAAGGGCCAACTTAGCGTGACCAATCCACCTACCCTGCACATATTTGGGTTGTGGGGGCGAAACCCACGCAAACACGGGGAGAATGTGCAAACTCCACACGGACAGTGACCCAGAGCCAGGATCGAGCCTGAGACCTTGGCGCCGTGAGACAGCAGTGCTAACCACTGTGCCACCATGCTGCCCATGGTGGGCGATTTTAACTTCCCCTATATTGAATGGGACTCACTTTGTGTTAGTGGCGTGGATGGGCTAGAGTTTGTAAGGAGCATCCAGGAGAGCTTCTTGAAACAGTTTGTAGATGGTTTGTAGAGTAGGGGACGTACTGGACCTGGTATTGGGGAATGAGCTTGGCCAGATGGTGGACATATCAGTAGGGGAGCAGTTCGGGAACAGTGACCACAATTCAGTAAGCTTTAAGTTACTAATGAATAAAGATAAGTGTAGTCCTCGGTGAAGGTGTTAAATTGGGGGAAAGCTAATTACAACAATATTAGGCAAGAACTGAAGAAAGTAGATTGGAGGCAGATGTTTGAGGGCAAATCAACATCTGTCATGTGGGAGACTTTCAAGTGTAAGTGACAGGAACTCAAGACCGGCACGTTCCTGTAAGGATGAATGATAAGTATGACAAGTTTAGGGAACCTTGGATAAGATATTGTGAGCCTAGTTAAAAAGGAAAAGGAAGCATTTGTCACGGCTAGGAGGCTGGGTACACACAAAGCAAGTGTGGAATACAAGGAAAGTTTAAAGAAACTTAAGCAAGGAGCCAGGAGGCCTAAAAGGGGTCAAGAAAAGTCATTGGCCGGCAGGATTAAGGAAAATATCAAGGCTTTTTATACATGTATAAAGAACAAGAAGGTAGCCAGGAAGAGGGTGGGCCCACTCTAAGGACAGGGGAGGGAATCTAGGCTTGGAACCAGAGGAAATGGGCGAGGTACTAAATGACTTCAGTCAGTATTCACCAAAAAGAAGGACTTGGTGGATGATGAGTCTGGGGAAGGGTGTGTCTGGGCCACATTGAGATCAAAAAGAAGGATGTATTGGGGGTCTTGAGAAACATTATGGTGGACAAGTCTCCAGGGCCTGATGGGATATACCCCAGAATACTGAGAGATGCAAGGGAGGAAATGGCTGGGGCCTTGAGAGAAATCTTTGTAACCACACTGGTGACAGGGGAGGTCCCAGAGGATTGGAGAATAGCCAATGTTGTTCCTTTGTTTAAGAATGGTAGTAAGGATAATCCAGGTAATTACAGGCCAGTGAGCCTTAGGTCAGTGGTAGGGAAATTATTGGAGAGGATTCTTCGAGACAGGATTTACTCCCACTTGGAAATAAGTGGACGTATTAGCGAGAGGCAACATGGTTTTGTAAAGGGGAGGTCATGTCTCACTAACTCGATCGAGCTTTTCGAGGAAGTTGACGAAGATGATTGATGAGGGTAGGGCATTGAATGTTGTCTGCATGGACTTCAGTAAGGTGTTTGACAAGGTCCCTCATGGCAGACTGGTACAGAAAGTGAATTTGCATGGGATGAGTGGTGAGCCTGCAAGATGGATATAGAACTGGTTCGGTCACAGAAGGCGGGTAGCAGTAGAAGGGTGCTTTTCTGAATGGAGGGCTGTGACTCGTGGCATTCCTCAGGGATCAGTGCTGGGACCCTTGCTGTTTGTAATATAAGTAAATGATTTGGAGGAAAATGTAACTAGTTTGATTAGTTAGTTTGCAGACAACACAAAGGGTGGTGGAATTGCTGATAGTGATGAGGATCATCAGACTCTGCAGCAGGATATAGATCGGTTGGACACTTGGGCAGAGAGGAGTTTAATCCAAACAAATGTGGTAATGCATTTTGGAAGATCTGATACAAATGGGAAATATACAGTAAATGGCAGAATCCTTACGAGTATTGATAGGCAGAGGGATCTGGGTGTATAGGTACAGAGGTCACTGAAAGTGTCACCGCAGGTGGAGAAGGTAGTCAAGAAGGCATACGGCATACTTGCCTTCTTTGACCGGGGGATTGAGTTTAAAAATTGGCAAGCCATGTTGCAGCTTTATAGAACCTTAGGCTACAATTGGAATATAGTGTTCAATTCTGGGAGCTACACTACCAGAGGATATGGAGGCTTTGGCGAGGGTACAGAAAAGATTTACCAGGGTGTTGCTTGGTATGGAAGGCATTAGCTATGAGGAGAAGTTGGAGAAACTTGGTTTGTTCTCACTGGAACGACGGAGGTTGAGAGGCAACCTGAAGTCTACAAAATTATGAGGTACATGGACAGAGTGGATAGTCTTTTTCCCAGGGTAGAAGAGTCAATTACCAGGGGGCATAGGTTTAAGGTGCAAGGAGATGTACAAAGCAAGTTATTTTACACAGAGTGGCGGGAGCCTGGAACTCGCTGCCGGGGAAGGTAGCCACGATAGTGACTTTTAAGGGGCGCGTGACAAATACATGAATAGGATGGGAATCGAGGGATATGGTCCCCGGAAGGTAGGGGGTTTTAGTTCAGATGGGCAGCATGGCGGGTGCAGGCTTGGAGGTTCCTGTGCTGTAATTTTCTTTGTTCTTTGATAATGAAAATTCTTATGAATGTCCTCAAATATTCTCTTAAGAGGTCAAAAACAGCCGTCGACTCATGGGCAACCTTGATTTGTGACTGACCAAAATTGGGGCGGCATCAAATACATTGAATGATTTCATTGGGAATGTGTCGGGATGAAGTAGGGGCATTCGGAGGGAGCGCATTAAACCTCCAAAAAACCAATCGACCCAACCTTTCATGTACCACCTGCCCCACAAAGATTCATAGAATTTACAGTGCAGAAGGAGGCCATTTGGCCCATTTGAGTCTGCATCGGCCCTTGGAAAGAGCACCCCACTCAAGCACACGCCTCCTCCACCCCACCCCCTTAACCCAGTAACCCCATTTTTTGGACACTAAGGGCAATTTAGCAATGCCAATCCACCTTGCCTGCACATCTTTGCACATGTGGCAAAATCTGCAAATTGTGTATTGGATTCATCATCCATTTCAGAACCCATCAAACCACCTGCAGTCTCATCTACCCATCATTCACTACCTCATAGAACATAGAACATACAGTACAGAAGGAGGCCATTTGGCCCATCGAGTCTGCACCGACCCACTTAAACCCTCTCTTCCACACTATCTCCGTAACCCAATAACCCCTCCTTTGGTCACTAAGGGCAATTTATCATGGCCAGCCCACCTAACCTGCACGTCTTTGAACTGTGGGAGGAAACCGGAGCACCCGGAGGAAACCCACGCAGACACAGGGAGAACGTGCAGACTCTGCGCAGACAGTGACTCAGCAGGGAATCGAACCTAGAACCCTGGCGCTGTGAAGCCATAATGCTATCCACTTGTGCTACCGTGCTGCCCTTTGGAAAGCTTTGACTATCAGCTTATGTCCTCAGCATCCCTCTGTATTTTCCCAAATTCTTCTCCTGGTTACTCTTGATTTCATGCAATCCCCCAACTCCAGCTACTTCCATTTTTACCATTCCTCATTTTGCTCATCTCCTATTCACTACTCCCTCACTCTTCATTCCCCTTCTCCTGCTCTGAATTAGTACTTCATATCCCCTTTGAGCAAATGTTATTCCCTCCTCCTTTCTGCCATCCCCATGTGCTCCCCTTCATTCCATTTCACCTACCCCCTAACCCCTCCACCTTCCGCACCCATGTTCCCCATCTCCACCCCCATCCACACATGTTCCAAACCTTGTTTGAGGGAAGTCAGGGCCAAAGATTAGAGAAAAGTAGTGGGTAAAAAGTGAGGTGCAATACAAGCTAATGTAAAATTTACTTCACAGGCGCTCTGAAAACTTCCATATGCCAGCTGTGCATTATTGAAGTATCCCTGAAAAAGTTGCACCATCTTTCCGTGGATTGACTTCATGATGGATATCTTTCTGAAGGATTAAACTTTGTTCCGTTACAGAATGTTGTGAATGTGGCTCCATCTAACTTTGAAATGTTTACATGTAACGGTATGACTGAAAAACATCAAGGAACAGACGGTTCTTTTATTACATATATAAATTAAGTATAGTTTCATTGGCTGGTGATATCACTTAGTATGAGCTAATGTGTCCAAAAAGGAAAGGGTGATGCCTGAGGGGATTAGGGATTCTCGAAGTGTGTTCATCTTTTGACTTCTTCAGTAAATTATGCTGTAACTATTTTTCTTATTTCTTACCAGCGACCCTAACATACGACACCTTGAGGTTTGGTGATTTTGAAGACTTTCCAGAAACAACAGAGCCAGTTTGGATTTTAGGAACAAAATACAGTGCACTCACAGGTACTGGGACACAGTGCTCACAGGGAATTTGGGAGAAAGATGGAAGGAGGTAGACTGTTTCTGGGATTAGACCGGGGCAGCGAAGGTGGGGGCGGGGGGCCGGCTGATTCTGTAAAGGTAGCACAGTGGGTAGCTTCACAGCTCCAGGTTTGATTCCCGGCTTCGGTCACTGTCTGTGTGGAGTTTGCACGTTCTCCCCGTGTCTGCGTGGGTTTCCTCTGGGTGCTCCGGTTTCCTCCCACAAGTCCCAAAAGACATGCTGTTAGGTGAATTGGACATTCTGAATTCTCCCTCTGTTTACCCGAACAGGTGCCGGAATGTGGCGACTCGGGATTTTTCACACTAACTTCATTGCACTGTTAATATAAGCCTACGTGTGACAAAAGATTATTATTAGAAACGGAGGGCTTGCT
Organism: Scyliorhinus canicula; assembly: GCF_902713615.1. Taxonomy (NCBI): domain Eukaryota; kingdom Metazoa; phylum Chordata; class Chondrichthyes; order Carcharhiniformes; family Scyliorhinidae; genus Scyliorhinus; species Scyliorhinus canicula. The sequence goes on along the minus strand of NC_052158.1, from coordinate 60,196,988 downwards.
GTTGGGAGGTTGGGGAAGTAACAGGGCAAGTTACAGTATCTTTACAACACTCTGAGATAAAATCACAACAACCAGAGGGAATGAAACTCAATTTCTTTCTTGTAAAGGAGACTGTAACTATCAGTACTTACCCTAAACTATGTTGCGGTTTAATTTTTTTATACATCATTTGAATCAGAAAAGGCCATTTGATCCAATCAAGTTATCATTCAACTAGGTTAACTAGCTCAGATCAGCAGACTGCTGCATTTTGAAAGCATTTATATTTTTTTAATCTGACCTGGTCAATTTATTAAAATATTTTCACCCTCTTGAATAAAATATCTCTTTCTGATAGCTCTTTTAAAAAAAATATGTCCTTCTCACTAATATAAATTTATAACCCCTGACCGAAGTGAGCTTAGCTTGAAGTAATAGTCTGACTTCACCTTCATAGAATTATCCAGCATAGAAGAAAACATTCAATCCATTGTGCTTGTCCCGGACCTTTTCTAGAGCTACCTAACTAGATCCTGCTCCTTCTCCATAGCTCTATAGTTTCTTTTCTCTTTAGTATTTATCCAATTCCTTTTGAATGTTACTATTTAAACTGCTTCCACCAGAGTCAATATGTGTCGCTTTATATTCTTTTGAATAAACCAATTGAAGTAAGCAAACTACTGAACAAATTAACAGCCTCATAAAGGGGCACTGTAACAAGACAAATATTTAAAGGAAACTTAGCAAATTACATTAAAATAATGTTCCTGAGGCTGATGATGCAGCGACCACTGGTCGAAGAAGGCCTAGGTTTCCCTTTATATGTGCACAACTAATGATCCAATGAGTGCTCTCATTTCTCCCACACACTAATCTTTACGACATTCATTCAACGCTCTGATCTTATTTATCCTATGCCGATTTGCTCATAGCTCAGGTGATTGTTACCGTTGCTGGTTCTGATTTTTAATTTAGCCCCTTGCTACCCATACTCCCTCAGCGGATCCTTTTTCTTAGTCCGACTTATGTCATTAGTACTCACATGCACCACGGCAGCTGCATCCTTCACCTCCACTCCAAGTTCCTCTTCCAGCCCGGAGAGCATGTCCTTAACCCTGGCACAAGGCAGGCAACACAGCCTTCAGTATTCATGCTCTTGGCTGCAAAGAATGTTATCTATGCCCCTAACTATACTGTCTCCTACGACAACTAGATTCCCTTTTACTCCCCCATTTGAATGGTACCCTGGATGAGAGTGCTGTGGTCAGTTTGCTCATCTTTCCTGCAGTCCCTGGTCCCCTTTGTTGGACAATTATAAGGGCTGTGCACCCTCTATTGCTACCTTTTGTATTCCCATACCTACTTTTTGTACAATCATACCCTCCTGTCCCTGACCACAGACCAAATCTGAAGCCTAAGGGGTGTTATTGCCGACTGGAACGAAGTATCTAAGTAACATACCCCCTCCCCTGATACATCGTAGTGTCTAAAGCTTGGACTCAAGTTCGTCAACACTGAGCCTAAGTTCCTTGATGCAGCAGATGTGGCTGTCGTGCATTGCACTGGCCTCCCACATACTGCAACACTTGACCTGCCCTGACATCCTTATTGCAATTTATTTGACTATTTAAGATTCAAGTTTATAAATATCACAACAATTATTTGTAGTTATATTATGGCTAGTTATGATGTAAAATTGATATAACACTTGTATCTTCCCAGTGCCAGTCTACTGCCTGTTAAGAAAAAAATGTAAAACTCACCCATCACCTACCTTCTCACAATCTGGGCTTCAGGTCTTGAAGCCATATCCAGCTTCCTCTTTTTTTTTAAAATAATTTTTATTGAAAAGAGTTTTTCCATACAAACATTTACCCCTACTAATTTTTAAATTATTTACAACACAATCCCTCTAGGCAAATGTCCCTCCCTCGCCCGCCCTCTCGCGCGCACCAGTCCCCCCCCCCCCCCCCCCCCCCCCCAGACAACCTTAACAAACAAGGCAGCCTACAGTATCAGACATGAGCAGCGAGCAGACTTGCCCGCGTTACAGTCGCTTCCTCTTTTTGATGACAACAGCAGCACCTCTCTCACTGTATCAAATTCCCTCACTTATCAAAATCCCAGGGTTAAGCACTCAGTGACAAGCTGCACCTTTGTGATTAAAGCCGAATTGGACTTGTCCACTGTTTCAATTGCATCCTAAAATTCTATTTGCCCTTTCATATTGCTTCTCTGCATGGTCTCAACATTGAAAATAATGAGTCTACTGCAAGTAGAAAATTCCTTTTGTGCATCTTGCAATTAAGCCCTTTCATTGTTTTTTAAAATAAATTTAGAGTACCCGATTATTTTTCCAATTAAGGGGCAATTAGGCATGGCCAATCCACGTAACCTGCACATCTTTGGGTTGTGGGGGTGAAACCCACGCAGACCTGGGGAGAATGTGCAAACTCCACACCCAGGGCTGGGATTCGAACCCGGGTCCTCAGCGCCGCAGTCCCAGTGCTATCCACTGCGCCACATGCTGCCCGAGCCCTTTTGTTGTTTACCCGTGCTACTCATTTCTAACCTCAATTGCTTTTAATTTTGCATTTGTCAGTGTTGAGTTTAATTTGCTGTTGTTCCCAGTTGCATGCCCAATATAGATCTGTAACATCTGAACAACATTTGCTGTCCCTAGTATCATCAGCAAATTTACAAGCTTTTCTTCAGTTTTGATGCCCAGGTCAATTCATGTTGATTTTAAAACAGGAGTCCAGATTGATTACACCTTCAGTACCTCGTTTAACACCTCCGACCCCCAGTTTCTCCAATATTTTTTTTAAAATCCAGTACCCTATTCAGTACCTTGGAGTCCCAAGGTTTCTATGTAAAAACTGTTCAATGATTTCTGAAATGGTCGAAATCATCTATTTTATTTGTAATCTCAAAGTGGTCATGGAGGTTTGTAAAGATCTGCCCCTTGGAATTCCCTGCTGTTTGCTCCTTATTAAGCTGTCACATATCGGTATTCAGCCAAATCTTCAGAATGGCTTCTGTTATTTGACATTGGCTCATTATGCTTGTCGATACTACATTTGTACATTTCCAAGAATTCAGCCACTTAGCCTCCTAAACGATCCTAGGATATATACCATATGACTGAGGAATTTTTATGTTTTCGATCTCTGAACCTTGAAGTACTCTTTTTGTTGATTGAGCGTGTATTTATTGTACTTCAGTTGTATGGACAGCTATTTTCCTAGCTCTGCTCTACTTTTTATATTTGATTATATAATGTTGAATCATTTGGTGTTCTAACTCCATAACGAGTCTTGTATGTTTAAAAATGTTTTATTATTGTATCAATATCCTTTACTTTCATTTTAGTGCCCTTTTTGCAACCTTAATAGTTGTTAGACCTTATTCAATATTTCCAATACTGTTCCTCTCGTATTTCTGTTTTGTACATTTTTCCTCCTTGTGTTTGTTGTAAAATAGTTAAAAAGAACAATTTCAACAAACTGTCACGACATGTAAAAACATCTCATTATACGTGAGTTGCTTTTGAAATGTTCTGAGAGATGAGATAAATGTAAGTGTGCTGGTTTTGTGTTCATTCGTGATTGTTTGCTTTCTTTTCAGGTTTACCCTGGTAAGATATTATTACCGTTTGTAAAAGTTACCATTTTTCTTCAATTGGCTTATCTGTCAGCAGTGTATCTTATTTCACTTCTTTATGTTTATCCCTGAATATTTTGCTGTATGTTGTTGTATACTTACGAACACAAATTGCAAGATGATGTGGAAGAGATTATATTGTCATATATCTGCTGAGGTTCTACTACCTTGGATGCCATCTTGCGGGAACCAAGTCTAAATATGAGCTCTCTCAGGCACACTCACAGAATACTGTTTTGAGCAGTCATGCGGTGCTTTACCTTTGCACACTTAAAGACCATACGAACCAGGCGTCGGTCACTCTGCCCCTCTAGCCTGCTCTGCCATTCAATTAGATCACGACTGATCTGATTGTAACCTCATTCCTGCCTACCCCCTGATTACCCCCTGATAACCTTTCAATCCCCCATTAATCAAGAACCTGTCTAGCTCAGCCTTAAAAATAATCAAGACGAGGTAGACTGTTCCAGAGACTCGGGACACTCCAAGAAAACAATTATCTTCATCTCGATCTTAAATGAGCGACCCTCTATTTTTAAACAGTGACCCCTCGATCTAGATTCTCCATAAGAGGAAGCAACCTCTTCACATCCACCTTGTCAATACCCCTCAGGATCTTAAAGTTTCCACCGTCACCTCCTACTCTTCTAAATTCTAGTAGATGTAAACCTACCCTGTCCAACGTTTCCTCATAAGAAAACCCACCCGTTCCCGGTATTAGCTACAAAGGGCAGCACGGTGGCATAGTGGTTAGCACTGCTGCCTCACAGTGCCAGGGACCTGGGTTTGATTCTGACCTCGGGTTACTGTCTGTGTGGAGTTTGTACATTCTCCCCATGTCTGCGTGGGTTTCCTCTGGGTGCTCCAGTTTCCACCCATAGTCCATAGATGTGCAGGTAAGGTGGATTGGCCATGATAAATTGCCCCTTAGTGTCCGAAGGTTGGGTGGGGTTACAGGGAGAAGGTGGTGGATTGGGCCTAGGTAGGGTGCTCTTTCTTTTGTTTAAATAAATTTAGAGTACCCAATTCATTTTTTCCAATTATGGGGCAATTTAGCGTGGCCAATCCACCTAGCTGGCACATTTTTTTGGGAATGGGACTATTTGGCGCCGCCCTTTTGGCGGCGACCTTTCGGCGCCGACCTTTTGCCGCTCATCTGTTTTGGCGCTGGCCTTTTTGGCGCCGCCAACTGGTTTGTTTACTTTGTTTACTCTGTTTGTTGCTGACTGTCTCTGACCAGACGTCATTATCTGTCTGATATTGTTTCCTTACGAATTTGCTATTATCTTTAGCCCTCGGGTTCAATCGTATAACATTGACTAAGTGTGTCACTAAGCAGAGTACGGATCAAATAGTAAATCAGCAGATAAGACTAGATTCGGGAAAAATAACAAAATGCCCAAACTAAAGGTTCTGTACCTAAGCACACACCAAGGCATTAAAAAAGTTGAGCGCATTGTGCAAATACAAATTAGCAAGTACGAACTGACAGCCATTACAGGAACATATCTACAGAGCGACAAGCATTGGGACCTTAACAGTTAACGGTTTGTAGAATTTAGGAAGGATAGAAAATAAGGAACATATGGAGGGGTGACTCTGTTACTTAATGCTTATTTTATCGCATTAACCAGACGAGACAGATGTTAAGGAGACCACTATTACAGTTAGCGTTAAGATGAAATATGAGGAGGCAAGAGGTCACACACAGCACTCGTATGCTGCCGTGCTAATTGTAACTGCAGGGTCGGGCAAATTATAAAATAAGAGAAAGCTTGTCTGATGAGGTATAGTAGTAAACCAGCCACTGCAGCCCTTGTCCGGGAACTTGCCGGATGGTGAGAGACTTGCTTAGGTACAGAACCTTTAGTTTGGGCATTTTGTTATTTTTCCCGAATCTAGTCTTATCTGCTGATTTACTATTTGATCCGTACTCTGCTTAGTGACACACTTAGTCAATGTTATTGAACCCGAGGGCTAAAGATAATAGCAAATTCGTAAGGAAACAATATCAGACAGATCATGACGTCTGGTGAGAGACAGTCAGCAACAAACTGAGTAAACAAAGTAAACAAACCAGTTGGCGGCGCCAAAAAGGCCAGCGGCAAAACAGATGAGCGCCAAAAAGGCCAGCAGCAAAACAGATGAGCGCCAAAAGGTCGGCGCCAAAAGGGCGGCGCCAAAACGTACCCGATCCCATTTTTTTGGGGTTGTGGGGGCGAAACCCATGCAAACACGGGGAGAATGTGCAAACTCCACACGGATAGTGACTCAGAGCCGTGATTGAACCTGGGACCTCAGCGCCGTGAGGCCACAGTGCTAACCCACTGTGCCACCGTGCTGCCCTGGGTGCTCTTTCAAAGGGTCGGTGCTGGCTCAATGGGCTGAATGACCTCCTTTTGCTCTGTAGGGATTCTATGATTCTATTATTTTCCAATCTAGTGTAACTGTACCCAGATCTAAGGAATTTAAAAATTTTTAAATCAATGCATCAACTATCTCATTGGCCACTTAAGACCCAAGGGTGAAGTCAATCACGACTCTGGGATTTGTCTGCCCACAGACCAACAATTTACTCAATTCCACTTCCCTGGTGATTTTAATTTTCCTGAGTTCCTCCCTTCCTCCCATTTCCTAATTTACAGCTATTTCTGAGATATTACTTGTGTCCATGAAGATTGATGTAAAATACCTGTTTAACTAACTTTTCCTTATTATAATAAAAATAATCTTTATTTTCACAAGTAGGCTTATGGGCCGAATGGCCTCTTTCTGTACTGTAGGGATTCTATGATTCATTGTTAACTTGCCGTAAGGCTACTCTTCCATCTACCTATAAAGTGGCAGGATATTCCACTGTCGGACCTTTCTCAACTGAACCCTTGTGTACTTTCAAATGTTCAAGAGAGTTCAGTTTTCACAATCCTATCACCTGGATGTAATCTTTATAAACTATGGGTTATGGAAACTCAAATTCCATAGTCTGGAAGGAAGGTGCTCAGGGACGTAACTAAAGTTTGTTCAATGACTAATAGTTTATATGCAGATGTAAACCAAGATCCATACTTTTATAAACGTAGATTTAAACCAGTGTAAGGGAGAATATCTTTGCAGTGATAAATATTTGGGCAGTCTGCCAAACTGTGTAGTGACTATTTGGGCTGTTCAAAATGCAGTTGGACATAGACTACTGGAGTTATGAGATGCATATGTGTTATAACCTGCCTGCTTACCATTGGCAGGGGACTAATGACAATCCCACAATCCTATGGGAGTATGAGCTTCCCCAATGAGGGGGGCGGAGAAATCATTAGCAGACTCCCTGCATAAATAGAGCTGGCCAGTTTGGAACCAGCAGAGAGAGAGGAGTGAGCAGCAAGGGAAGTTGCTGCTGCTGTTGTGTGTATATATATAATATATATATATATGTTATTATAAATAAATGTTATTTCTTTGCATCCTGAAATCTCATGCTGGATTCTTCGTGGCCCTCACAAAACTGGCGATGAGGGTTAAAGTGAATAGCTGTCTACACTGCTGAAGCCACCTCCCTGGATTTTTGTTGGATACAGGTTGGAAGTTGTTTTCTATTACACCATGCCTCTGTATGGACGTTTGGATGTTTTTGATGCTGCGCTGGAAAGCTGGAACCAGTACGCACAACGGATGCGTTACTATTTTTGGGCGAACAACATAACCGAAAACGAGCGCCAGGTGGTCATATTGCTCACTGCCTGCGGCCCGCATACATTTGGGGTGATTAGGAGCCTTACTTACCCAGCTGCGCCGGACACCAAAACGTTTGATGAACTTGTGAACTTAGTGGGAGACATTCTAACCCAATCCCATCCACGATAGTCCAATGTTACCGGTTTAATACCACTGAGGACACCCCAGGAGAATCCCTTGCCGACTTTGTATCCAGGCTACGCAGGATTGCGGAGTACTGTGACTATGGTGAGACCTTGTCAGAAATGTTACGCAACCATTTGGTTTGCGGTATTAACAATGCGGCCACCCAGAGAAAGTTGTTAGCCAAGCCAACATTGACTTTTCCACAGGCCATTTAAATAGTATTGTCCCGAGAGAGTGCAGAACGAGGAGCGCAGGAGCTACAGGGAATGGAGGTGCATGCCTTGGGGTGCAACCCCTTCCGTCCGAAAGCGTCCCCCTGCACCCCTGCGGTACCTTGGGCGAAGCAACGTCCGGATCGACGCCAGTGGCCGGCGGACATTCCTCCCCGAAGGGAGTCTTCTCCAGAACCAATTGATGAGGAGCCATGTCCGTGTCAGACTTGTAGGCGCCGACCCCGTCGCGGATGCCGGTCCTGGGGGCGCCAGAGGCGCCGACATTCCGACCGAAACTGGGGCCAGCCCAGGGGCCGTACCTTTCATTTGGATGAACCTGCTGCGACTACTCCCGTGGACATGGAGACGGAGGATGACTGCCTGCAGCTGCATTGCGTGGCAGCTCCCCGTGTGGCCCCCATTAAAGTGAGAGTACGGGTCAATGGTCACCCGCTTGAGATGGAGCTGGACACTGACACAGCGGTCTCCGTGATTGCCCAGAGGACATTCCATCAAGCAGGGTATACAGACCCTTACATTAACTGACACACAGGCCAGGTTGGCCACCTACACGGGGGAACCATTGGACATTGCAGGAACTACGATGACCCCTGTTGTTTATGGATGCCAGGAGGGGCGTTTCCCACTTATCGTGGTGCACGGCCATGGGCCCAGCCTGTTGAATCGGGACTGGTTGCGCCATTAGCGGTTGCAGTGGCAGCACATCCTCCAAACAGTTTCTGGAGGGTTGACTGAGGTGCTGGGACGATACCCAGATGTATTCCAGCCCGGTTTGGGGAAAATAAAAGGGGCCATGGCCCGTATCCAAGTCGAACCAGGAGCCACGCCGTGCTATTTCCGGTGCCTTACGCCTTGTTCGAGAAGGTAGAAGGGTAGCTCACTCGTTTGGAGACTTTGGGTATCATCAGGCCCGTCCGTTTCGCTGACTGGGCAGCACCAATTGTACCTGTAATGAAGCCAGATGCCACAGCTCGCTTGTGCGGCGACTATAAACTTACAGTGAATACGACTTCCCGACTCGACCGATACCCAATGCCTCGCATAGAGGATCTCTATGCGAAGCTTGCAGGTGGACTCACGTTCACAAAATTAGATATGAGTCACGCCGACCTACAGTTGGAGCTGGACCCTGCCTCCCGGCCATACGTAACGATTAATACACACCGGGGCCTGTTTGAATATACACGTTTGTCCTTTGGAGTATCCTTTGCCTGCGCTATTTTTCAACGCGTTATGGAGGGCATTTTGAGAGGTTTACCGCGTGTTGCTGTCTACTTAGATGACGTTTTGATCAGAGGGACTTCGGAGCAGGAACATTTGGAAAATTTGGAGGCTGTCCTTAGACGCTTTTCAGAGGCTAGAGTCAGTTTACATCGCACAAAGTGCATCTTTCAGGCGAAGGAAGTAGTCTACCTAGGTTATAGGGTGCGAAGGTTTGCACCCCGTCGCAGAGAAGGTGCGCGCGATTCAACAGGCCCCCGCCCCGACTGACACTTCGCATCTTCGTTCGCTTCTCGGCCTCGTAAACTATTACGGGAAGTTCCTCCCCAATCTGGCAACTACGCTGGCCCCGTTGCACCTTCTGCTAAAGAAGAATCACACCTGGGTTTGGGGTTAGCCGCAAGAAACCGCTTTCCGGCGGGTAAAACAACAATTGTCGTCGTCTGGGTTACTAACCCACTATGATCCTGGAAAGCTCGTCACATGCGATGCATCCCCGTATGGTATTGGGGCCGTCCTATCCCACAAGATGGAGAACGGGGCCGAGCGGCCGATAGCTTTCGGCTCCCGCACATTGACTGCAGTGGAAAAAAAGTACGCGCAGATCGAGAAGGAGGGCCTGGCAGTGGTCTTTGCGGTGAAACGTTTCCACCAGTACGTATATGGCCGCCACTTCACTACCGTGACTGATCATAAGCCTCTGCTGGGACTTTTCAGAGAGGATAAGCCAATACCGCCCATTGCTTCCGCATGGATCCAGCGCTGGGCTTTGTTGCTCGCTGCATACGAGTATTCTCTGGAGCACAAACCAGGAACCCAGATAGGGAATGCCGACGCACTGAGCTGGTTGCCTTTATCGACCGGCCCCATGTCAACCCCCACGACCGGTGAGGTCGTTGCAACCCTAAATGTTATGGACACCTTGCCTGTCACGGTATCACAGATCCGTGAGTGGACCCAGACGGAGCTAGTGCTGTCAAAGGTTCGGCATAGGTATGGTGGGCAGCATAGACAGCTCCCAGGCGAGTTGCGGGCATTTTCCTCCAAGCTGTCTGAATTCAGCGTGGAAGACGGCATCTTTTTGTGGGGGACGCGTGTGATTGTCCCGGAAAAAGGACAGGAGCTGATACAGAGAGACTTGCACAATGGGCATCCAGGTGTGACCGAATGAAAATGTTGGTCTGGAGTTATGTCTGCTGGCCAGGCCTTGACACCGACATTGAGAAGGTGGCCCAAAACTGCTCCATTTACCAGGAGCATCAGAAGCTTCTGCCAGCTGTGCCCCTACATCACTGGGAATGGCCAGGGCGGCCTTGGGCGTGCTTGCATGTGGATTTCGCCGGCCCTTTTCAAGGATCCATGTTCCTGCTATTAATCGACGCCCAGTCTAAATGGCTAGAAGTGCATAAGATGGGAGGCACAACGTCATGCGCAACAATCGAGAAGATGCATTTGTCTTTCAGTAAGCACGGCCTCCCCGAGGTGCTGGTCACGGACAACGGCACTCCGTTCATAAGTGAGGAGTTTGCGAGGTTCATGAACGGCATACTTCATATCCGCACTGCCCCTTACCACCCGGCTTCAAATGGGTTGGCGGAGCGCACAGTGCAGATATTCAAATGAGGCCTGAAGAAGCAGTCTTCCGGGTCGATGGGCACGAGACTGGCTCGTTTTTTGTTTTCATATAGGTCCACCCCCATGCAGTGACTGGGTAGCTCCCGCAGAACTCCTAATGGGCCGGAGACTTCGCACCCGTCTTAGCATGGTTTTCCCGGACATTGGCGCAAAAGTACGCCGCACACAAGAACGGCAGGGACATGGTTTTTCTCGGCATCGGCCGATTCGGCAGTTTACGCCCGGTGACCCAGTGTTTGTTAGGAATTTTGCTGGTGGTGCCCAGTGGGTCCCTGGCGTAATATTTTGCCACACTGGCCCTATCTCCTACCAGGTGCAAGCCCAGGGTCATTTCCAACGCAACATGTAGACCATGTTCGGTCCCTTCCAAAGATTCCCCGCCCCAGGAGCTCATTCCTACAGCCACAGAAACCAGACACAATGGAAAGTATTCCTCACAATCTTCCTCTGGTAGCTCATTCAAAGCCTGCGCAGGTTGTGACAGAACCGCATGGAGATAGAGACGCCGAGATGACGGAGGCAGCAGACTCTGACTCCGAGATGGAAACACAAAACACCTCAGAGGGGGAATCCTCAGGCCCACGAGCCGTGGATGTACAACTGTTATGCCGTTCATCACGGAAACGCCGGTCTCCATCTCGTTACACGCCCACCCGATCCAGCGCCTCGTGCAAATGGTGTAAGGCCTGCGGCAAAACGAGTTTGACGCCCTCCTTCGCCAGGGTCTTGGGTGGATTCCTTGGAATTTGGGAGGGAGGGATGTTATAACCTGCCTGCTTACCATTGGCAGGGGACTAATGACAATCCCACAATCCTATGGGAGTATGAGCTTCCCCAATGAGGGGGACGGAGAAATCATTAGCAGACTCCCTGCATAAATAGAGCTGGCCAGTTTGGAACCAGCAGAGAGAAAGGAGTGAGCAACAAGGGAAGCTGCTGCTGTTGTGTGTGTGTGTATATATATATATATATATATGTTATTGTTAATAAATGTTATTTCTTTGCATCCTGAAAACTCGTGCTGGATTCTTCGTGGCCCTCACAAAAATATGCTCAGTTATTTTCCTTATCACAGAATTTTACAGCACAAAAGGTGACATTTCTGCCAATTGTGTCTGTGCCAGCCCTTTCAAAGAGCTTCGAGTTAGTACCGCCCTCTTATTCTTTCCCAGAGCCTTGCAAAGATTCTCTTTTCAATTATATATGGAAGTTATAACCTGGGCCTGTGTCGGCAGCCATGTGTGAAGGTACCAAACTTGGTCACTGCAGCTCCAGCTGGATTGCTGCTGAGGAGAAGCGTCCAGCTCTGTGTCCACTTGGGGCACAGGAAATATCTATAACTGCTGTTACGACACCCTGGGCAAGTGTGTGGTAATTTCCAGCCCCACTCATCCCAGAGTTACAAGATAAGTGAATGAACCAATAATTCTTCTAACCATTCCCAACGTCTTTGGCCCTTAGCTGCCCAAAAATTACAGCCACCAAGTAATAATAATCTTTACTGGTGTCACAGGTAGGCTTATGTTAACATTGCAATGAAGTGACTATTCGCCACACACCGGCGCCTGTTTGGGTACACTGAGGGAGAATTCAGAATGTCAAATTCATCTAACAGCATGTCTTTCGGGACTTGTGGGAGGAAACTAGAGCACCCGGAGGAAACCCACGCAGACACATAGAGAATATGCAGAGAACGTGCAGACTCCGCACAGACAGTGACCCAAGCGGGAATCAAACCAGGAACTCTGGCGCTGTGAAGCAACAGTGCTAACCACCCATCCGTGGATCAAAAATGTAACCGCACTTCCGGTGCCGTTCATGAGCGGAGTGGTTTCGGCAAAAAGGCTCCTGCAGGTCCACGATGTCGGGGCTTTTTCAGGGGGTCTTCGTTAAAAAAAAAAAAAAAATTTTTTTAAAGTCTTGCGAAATTGGGAGCAGGAGAACCAGGTCCTCGGGAGCGGAGCGCCCCCACGCATGGCAGCAGAACGCAGGGCAGGACAAGCGGCGGCCCGGACCAAAGCGGGGGCCAAGCCTGCATGGGGGAAGGAATGGAGGAGCGACCGACAACACACACACACACCACACACCCCCCCCCACCCGGCGGCGACCACCACAAGGCTGGAACAAAGAGGGACTCCCGACCAGAAGCCCCTCTCTCTCTCTCGACCCTGGGTGAGTGAGAGAAAAGAAAGGAAAAAAGAACTTTTGCAAAACCTATTATTTTTGCACTTTTTTTCTTTCTCACCCAAAACAAGTTCTCCTGAAAATAATTTTATAAAAGAGGAAAAACAAAGTGGTAAAGGAGAGAAGGGAGGGGAAAAGAAAAAGGGAAGAAACAAACAAACAAACAAAAAAAATAGGGGGGGAAAAGGAAAAAAGAAAAAAAAGAAAGGGAAGGGGGAAAAGAAAAGAAAAAATGCCAGACGGGAGCCAAAGCAGAGGGAGAAGGGGCACCAAAGGCAGACGGGGCAATGGGCAAGCCAGCCCAGACGAGCTAATCAGCGCATGAAGCGGCAGAACGGAAGTATCGCCGCATCAAAAAGAGCTGGGCACTCGGGTGCATTCTCCCCCGGGGACAAGGGGGAACCGGAACTGGAAGGCAGCCTTTGCCGAGGCGCTGAGGGAACATCAGCAGGTAAACAAGGCAGAGGCTAGGGCAGACATAGAGGCTGCAGTGCAGGCAACCATGGCCAAGGCCCTGACAGAGGGCAGAGCAGAGGAGAAACTGGAGGCCCAAGGGGAGAAGCTGGAAGCTCAAGATGCGACCGTTAAGGAGCTGGAGAAAGCAACGACTGACATGAGCGACTAGATCGCGGCCCTGGAGAGGGAGGTGGCGAGACTGGGCACAACACAGGAGAGCCTGAACGGCAGAGTGGACGACCAGGAAAACCGCTCGAGAAGGCAAAATGTCAGGACAGTGGGACTATCAGAGGGGATCAAGGGTAGAAACCCCACGACATACGTGGCCGAGATGCTGGGCAACTTAGTGGGGAGGGAAACCTTTCCCAACCCACCAGAAATGGACAGAGCGCACCGGTCGCTGCGCCCGAAGCCCAAAGCAGGGGACCACCCGAGAGCAGTTATAGCTAAACTGCACCGGTACCAAGACAGGGAAACAATCCTGCGCTGGGCCAGGAAAAACAGAACCTGCAAATGGCAAGGACACTCCATTAGAATTTACAAGGACATTGGGGCAGACCTAGCCAGGTGATGGGCCGAATTCAATAGAGCGAAAGCAGCTCTTCGCAAGAGCAACGTGCGTTTTGGTATGCTGTGCCCAGCGAAACTCTGGGTCACATACCAAGAAAGACAATACTTCTTTACAGCCCCCACCGAAGCAAACAAGTTTGTCGAGGAACACGTGCCGGAAAACCAACAGCGAGGGTAGAAATAAGGGGCCCCTGGTAAGGGGCAACAACACGCCGACGGGGAGGGGAGGGGGGGAGGCAACACCAGGCCCCCCCCCCCCCCCCCCCCCCACCACCCCCATGACGGCAAGTGCACCCTGAACAAAGAGCTAACCACTGCCCGAGGGACCGCTTCAGGTGGGAGACCAGGCCCCAGCACGAGGGAATGAGAGTAGCGGAGAAGGGAGAGCAAGCAAGAGGAGTGCAGGGTAGGATAGGGGAAGAGCGGGCAGAAAACCGCAGAGGCCGGGCAGGGGAGAAGCGAGACAGTAACTCCCGAGAGGGGGGCCACCGCACGAGCAGGAAAGCTAGCGCCGGGGGCATGCAACAAAGCAGGGCCCCAGCGCACCCCCAACGGGGGGCGAAGGCGCCAGGCAGGGGGTGGAGGGGACCACTCAACAGAGGTGGGAGAGCAAACGGGGAAAGAGGGACAAAGGAGGGGTATACGGGAGAGGGGGGAAAAAGGAGAGACCGGGGGGGAGGACACAGGGAGGGAGAGACCGGGGAGGGGGGACACAGGGAAGGAGGGACAAACAAGGCTAGAAAAGGAACAGGGCTACAAAGTGCCACAACCAAGGGCTCGAAACAAGGAATAGCTGCAAGCACCCACTCAGTACGGTCTCTGGGCGAAGGGAGACCCCCAGAGTGCAGGGGACTACCCGCATGGCGGACGCACCGTGGGCGGCCTTGTCGGGTGCCCCCTGGACAAAGGGAAACCCCGGAGCGCAGCGACCCGATCGCATGGAGAGAGCAGTGACAGCGGCCATCCTGGACGGACCCCTAACACACCTGAGAGAGCTGGACCGACTGCGGGTAAGAAAGGGCTGGGTGGGACAATCCTACCATTCCTGCTATGGGACAAGGGCCGGGGGGTGGCGATATTGATCGGTAAGACGACGATGTTTAGGGCGACAAAGATGGTTACGGACCCGGGGGGATGGTACGTCATGGTCAGCGGGGCCCTGGATGGGCCACTGGTAGTACTAGTTAACGTGTACACACTGAACTGGGACGACACGAGCTTTATCAAGAAGACCATGGCAGAAATCCCTGACATAGCGACGCATCGACTAATCATGGGGGGGGGGGGGGGGACTTCAACTGTGTACAGGATCCAAAGACAGACCGATCAAACCCCAAAACGGGGAAAACCTCAAGCATGGCAAGGGAATTAGAACATAGAACATAGAACAGTACAGCACAGAACAGGCCCTTCGGCCCTCAATGTTGTGCCGAGCAATGATCACCCTACTCAAACCCACGTATCCACCCTATACCCGTAACCCAACAACCCCCCCCCCCCTCTTAACCTTACTTTTTTTTAAGAACACTACGGGCAATTTAGCATGGCCAATCCACCTAACCCGCACATCTTTGGACTGTGGGAGGAAACCGGAGCACCCACGGGGAGGACGTGCAGACTCCGCACCAACAGTGACCCAGCCGGGAATCGAACCTGGGACCCTGGAGCTGTGAAGCATTTATGCTAACCACCATGCTACCGTGCTGCCCTAGTCACTTTAGTGGAGCAGATGGGAGTGGGTAGACCCCTGGAGGTTCACCCACCCAGGGTAGAAGGAGTTCTCCTTCTTCTCCCCAGTACACAACGTATACACCAGAATTGACTTTGTGGTGGGGAAAACGGTGCTTCCGGGGATAGACAAAGTGGGATACTCCACAATTGTGATAGCAGACCACGCTCCACACTACATGGACGTGAGGCTGGAGACGGGCAGGGCCTAACACCCCACATGGAGGTTGGACATTGCCCTACTAGCTGACAAGGCCTTCAACGAAAGGATATCGCGGGCCATAGCAGAGTGGACAGAGAACAACCAGAACGGGGAGGTCTCACCCTCCACGTTCTGGGAAGCGCTAAAGGCCGTAGGAAGAGGGGAAATCATCACTTTCAAAGCGCGATGGGATAGGGAGGAAAGGGCGGCTAGGCAGCAGCTGGTC
This sequence comes from Scyliorhinus canicula, assembly GCF_902713615.1. Classification (NCBI taxonomy): domain Eukaryota; kingdom Metazoa; phylum Chordata; class Chondrichthyes; order Carcharhiniformes; family Scyliorhinidae; genus Scyliorhinus; species Scyliorhinus canicula. The sequence continues at coordinate 60,181,036 of NC_052158.1, read as the reverse complement.
GACTCCATACTGGAGGTAGACCGTAAATACTCCAAGGCAACGACCGTAGAGCTCCTGGCGGAGAGGAAAGAGCTACAAAGGAACTTTGACCTGCTCTCCACCAGGAAAGCAGTGCACCAACTCCGCCAGGCACGTGGGACCCTATACGAACAAGGAGACAAAGCCAGCCGCCTGTTGGCACACCAGCTGAGAAAGCAGGCAGCCACCAGAGAAATTGCACAAATCAGGGATACCAGAGGCACGTTAGAAACAGAACCAGAAAAGATCAACAAAACCTTCAAGACCTTCTACCAAGGGCTGTACACCTCAGAGCCCTCAATGGGGGAGTCCGGGATAAAATGGTTCCTTGATGGACTGGACATTCCAGTCGTGGGGGAGGGCAGAAAACAGGGCTTGGAAGCACTAGCAGTGGGAGAGATCATGGACAGCATTAGCTCCATGCAGGCGGGGAAGGCGCCGGACCAGACGGATTCCCGGCGGACTTCTACAAAACATTTGCGACAGCACTGGCCCCGCACCTGCGGGAGATGTTCACAGACTTGCTAGCTAGGGGCACACTGCCACCCATGCTAGCACAGGCCTCAATCTCGCTGATACCTAAAGACAAAGACCCAACGGAATGTGGGTCATAAAGACCCATCTCACTGCTGAACGTGGTTGCCAAAATCCTAGCCAAAAGGCGAGAAGAGTGTGTACCTGAGGTGGTTGCAGAGGACCAGACGGGCTTTGTCAAAGGTAGATAGCTTACCTTGAACATCAGGCGCCTGCTGAACGTGATAATGACCCCCTCCGGTAAGAGAACACCAGAGGTGATCGTCTCCCTAGACGCAGAAAAGGCCTTCGACAGAGTCGAATGGAAATACCTCATAGAGGTACTGGAGCGGTTCGGGCTTGGAACAGGGTTCACCTCCTGGGTAAAGCTCCTATACAACGCTCCCATGGCGAGCGTACGAACCAACAATACTAACTCCCGATTCTTCCAGCTGCACAGGGGCACCAGACAAGGATGCCCCCTGTCCCCGCTGCTGTTCGCTCTAGCGATCGAACCACTCGCAATCGCGTTCAGAGCAGCAAAAAGCTGGAGGGGGATCCGAAGGCGAGGCAGAGAGCACAGAGTCTCACTCTATGCAGATGACCTGCTCCTCTACATTTCGGACCCACAGAGCTGCATGGACGGAATCATCGCGCTCCTAAAAGAGTTTGGCGCCTTCTCGGGCTACAACTCAACATGAGCAAAAGCGAGATCTTCCCAGTACACCCACAAGTAGGAGGGGCAGCACTAACGGGACTGCTGTAAACAAGCCTGACACAGATTCCACAACCTGGAGATCCAAGTCGCCCATGGCTGGAAAGGGATCCACAAATGGAACCTCACCAGTCTGACGGAGGAAGTAAAAAAGGACCTGCAAAGATGGAACACACTCCCACTCTCCCTCGCGGGGAGAGTCCAGACGATCAAAATGAACGTACTGCCCAGGTACCTCTTCCTACTTAGATCCATTCCGATCTACATCCCCAAGGCCTTTTTCAAAGCGCTGGACAAACTAATCATGGCGTTCGTATTGGGGGCGAAAAATGCTAGGATCCCAAAAAACAAAATCCAGGAGGGTGCTAGCCCTCCCAAACCTACAATTCTACCACTGGGCAGCGATGACCGAGCGAATAAGGGGATGGATTAAGGAGCCAGAAGCCGAGTGGGTGCGTGCGGAAGAGGCTTCCTGCGCGGGGACCTCCCTCCGGGCCTTTGCCACGGCAGCACTCCCATCCCCACCCAAGAAACACTCCAACAGCCCGGTGGTGATAGCCACCCTCCAATCCTGGAACCAACTGCGGCAGCAATTTGGCCTGACAAAATGACCAAAAGCTCCCATCTGCATCAACCATAGGGTCACACCAGCACTGACTGATGCCACCTTCAAACGGTGGGGGCAGGACAGAGGGATACTGACAGTCAGGGACCTATACATGGACGGCAGGATCGCAACACTGGACGAACTGACAGAGAAATTCCAGCTAGCCAGGAGGAACGAGCTAAGGTATCTACAGCGCAAAAACTTTCTACGAAAGGAGGCAAGGACGAACCCACAACCGCCACGACAGACACTACTGGAAGAACTAATGGGATGCAAGCATACTAGATAAAGGAAACTAGTGACATCTATGACCGACTGATAGAAAGGGCCGACACCGTACTGGACGCAACAAGAAAGAAATGGGAGGAGGTCCTGGGGATTGAGATAGGGTGGGGACTCTGGAGCAAAGCACCGCATAGGGTCAACTCCACCTCCACGTGCGCAAGGCTCAGCCTGATGCAGCTAAAAGTGGTACATAGAGCCCACTTAACAAGAACTGTATGAGTAGGTTCTTCCCAGAGGTGGAGGATAGATGTGAACGGTGCCAAGGAGGCCCGGCCAACCACGCCCACATGTTCTGGTCTTGCCCCAGACTTGCAGGGTACTGGACAGCCTTCTTCGAGGCAATGTCCAAAGTGGTGGGGATGAGGGTGGGGCCATGCCCGAAAGTGGCGGTCTTCGGGGTTTTGGACCAGCCAGATCTATTCCTGGGGAGGGGGGCGGATGCCCTTGCCTTTGCCTCCCTGATCGCCCGCCGTGGAATCCTGTTCGTCTGGCGGTCAGCAGCACCACCCAAAGCTGCAGACTGGCTGTCCGACCTCTCAGAATCTCTCCAAATGGAGAAAATCAAATTCGCCATCCGAGGGTCAAACGACGGCTTCCACAGAACGTGGGAGCCATTCACGCAATTGTTCCGGGACCTGTTTATGGCCAACGAACAAGCGGAAGAATAGCCAGGTAGCCAAGAATCAGGGGAAAATCGCCAAAGCATGAGAGGGAGAGATAGACCGGGAGTGGGGGGGGGGGGGACAGCTAAACCTAAGAGGAAAGAAAGGCGAATCACAGGATTTTATGAGGGGGGCAGAGGGAAGAGACAGGGATCGAGAGAGGAGAACCAGGGAGGTGGGCGGGAGGCAGGGAAATGAGAGCCGGAAGGAAGGCACGGGATACAATAACGAACATGGCATCTCCAGGAGAGGGAATGAGGAGAATAAAGACGAAAGACGGGAGGAACGGCAGAAGCGGAGGTGAGCGCAAGACGGCAGCGAGATCCATCCGGGAGAAGCAAGCGACAACACCAACACCAAATCCATTCGAGTATTGCCCTCTGTAATTGTTTCTCCGGCACCCAAATGTATATTTACCTCCTCAGTCTCCACCCCCCCCCCCCACCCCCCCCCAAATAGTTGCCCACTTATGTGTTGTAAATAATTTTGCCAGGTGTACAGAGTTGCTGCTGCTGAGCTGGTGCACAATACCAATAGTTATTCTATTTTATTTTTTATTGTTTTTTTTTATTATTTACTATTTCCTTTGTTATGTTTGGGTGTGCCCTTCTCTTCTATACATGTGTGTATATATATATATACGTCTCTTCTCCTGTGTACATAACGGTAAATATACTTTGTTCAAAAACCCCCAAACAAATTTATTTAAAAAAATGTAACCACAAATTAAAATAAAGTGGAAATAAGGGATTAAAAAGAAAATAAAGAAAAACAAGCAGGAAGGCCCCTTACACTGCATCCCAGGCCTCAGCTAACCTGTAGGTAAAGCCACAGGAGCTCTCGGTGACGAAAAGTGAAGTCCTCAATCTTGCTGTGCCTCAATTTTACTGAATGTTCAAATCTTCATACGGTAGAATCCGCTCGATGTTTCCACGAGACCAAATGAGGTTTGGTGATCATTCCAGCCCATTCCTCATTTACTGGTACTCAATCACTGTACAGAACAGCATCATTTGGATTGTCCACGCTCTTCAACTGATGTTACCTAAACCCTTGTCTTTTCCTGCACCCTTTAACATTCTACTTTCTCAAATATCCAATTCCCGTTGAAATAATCTTTCATGCTTTTCATATTCTGTCCATATATATATATTCGGTTTGACCGTAATCGCAAAATATAAACTTGTACTTGAGAATTGAAATCCCAGGTTAACTTGTATCCATTGTTCCTCTGTATCTCCATCTAGTTGCACTGTTTAATAAAACAAGTTTCAATCTGCCGCAGTAAAATCTGCGTAAGTAAACAGTAGTGGAGGCTCCATTTTCGCCCTCTGAATAATGTAAAAGATCCCATGGCGCTATTTCGAAGAAGAGGCAGATAGTTCTCCAAGCATTTATCCTATAGCTAGCATCACTAAAGCAGATTATCTGGACATTTATCTCATTGCTGTATGTGAGATCTTGCTGTGAACAAATTGACTACAAATGTACTTAATTAGCAGTGAAGCTCTAGCGGATATTTGGAAGTTGTGAAAGCAGGATAGAAAATGAAAGTTTGTATTGTCAGAAGATGGCACAAGATAACATATCTCTTTCAGGAAGTCAGCAGACAGTAGCCATTGAAATAAATCTGTTTGAGCATCAGGGCTGGATTTCAACATGTCAACTCGTTTGATATCCAAATGCAATACTGAGGAAGTGCTGCATTGTCTGAGGGTTGTTTTTCTGCTGAGATGATAAATCATGGCCTTATCCACATGTTGAAGCAAAAACAGCTCATGCACACAATAGAAGGAGAACCGGCAGTTCGTCCCAGTGTCATGGCTGATCATTATCCATCATCCATTACCAAAATATAACAATTGGCCATTTATCTCATTGTTGTGTTATGGGCCAGGGTTAAAAACTCCAAAGTGTATTATGGAGTTCACCTGACCTATAACTTTTTGTTGAATTTGGCTAGGGTGAACAGAAGAGCCTAACTTTCAGGTGTTATTAGACACTTTAATCAAAATAAGCTTTATTCTAATAACTTAGTTAACATTTATATATAACCAAACAGCAATAATTTTTATCAATGACAAATATAAAGATACTCCACTTCTACAGTAATCTATGTATAACACTTAATGAATTCCCCCTAACTGTTCCAATTCAAAAACAAAATCCCATAAACCAAAAACCCTTTTTCAAGGGCGTGGTCCAGCACTCTGCATTCTCACTTAAATAAGACTGGCTTTTGCTGAGATTCTGACCCCGTCTCACCAGCAGGTTTAAACCCTTCCAGAAAGCAAGCTGTATCTTAACACTACCACCAAGGTGATTTTTACTGGAACAGATATTTAAAATGAAACTAGAGAGAGCCAGGCCAAAACACTTCATTCTCCTGTCTGAGTCCACAGCAGTCAAATGTGAAAGCGAAACCAAACGAAAGTGAATACAACTTTATTAATACAAATTCATCTTTTATTTTTAAAAATCCAGCCTTGTAGTCAAATTGAAGTATAAAGGCCAATGTGTGATGGTGTGTTCCATCTTTATTGTGTGACTACTCCTTTTGTCTTCCTGCAGATAAAGATGAGATATTTGCAGATGTCACTTCACGGCTTTGGTTTACGTACAGGAAGAGTTTCTCACCCATTGGTAGGTATTTATTACCTGTCTTTCCCAATTGAAATTCATTGGATTGTAAAACAGTCTTGCACTTCCTTCCTGTAAGAGATTTTTTGCATGTGAATGATGCATAGTTCAGAGATTGAAAGTCATTAAAATCAGAAAGAATAGGCACTATTGTGACAGTAGCTGATCTTTTAGGTTTTGGACCACATCCATTCTTGGAACAATGAATAACATATAGTGAACTACAGGCAGGAGTCTAATAATCAGGTCAATTAATTTTTCCAGTTCTGGCGGAATAGTGGCATAATGGTTAGCACTGCTGCATCACAGCTTTAGGGACCCGGGTTCAATTCCAGCCTTGGGTACCGATGCAAATTGTGGAGTTTGCATATTCTCCCCGTGTCTGTGTAGGTTTCCTCGGGGTGCTCCAGTGTCCACTCACAGTCCAAAGATGTGCAGGTTAGGGGGGATTACGGGGATAGGACGGGGAGTGGGAGTAGGTGCTCTTTCAGAGGGTCAGTGCTGTCTCGATGGGCCAAATGGCCTCCTTCTGCACTGTAGGGATTCTATGATTCCGTGGTCTGATAAAGGTCATAGAACTGAAACTTTTGACTCTGTTAGGTCTGGCTGCATCTGAGGAGAGGCAGTGTTTGCAGCATTTTCGGAACATGGAGTAGGTATCCAGCCTACCAAGCCTGCTCTGCCATTCAATATAATCATAGCTGATCATCCACTTTGATGCCTTTCTCTTCTCCCCCCCCCCCCCCCCCCCCCCCCCCCATACTAACTCCATATCCCTTTAAGTAATTGGCATTTAGGAGTCTGTCAACCTATACTTGAAACGTACTCAATGATTGAGCTTCCACAGCCCTTTGGGTTAGAGAATTCCAAAGATTCGCAACCCTCTGAGTAAAAGAGAATCCCTTCATTTTTATTTTTATTTCAGGGACTGGTAAAACCTTTTTGCGTTCTTAACCAATCCTCATTGCCATTTTAGTGCATCGAGTTCACAGCACATAACTTGGATGAAAGAATAACCATATATCTAAGATTGCTGTAAACACCAGGTCATTCAGAGGTGATGACACGGTGCATCTTCACACACAGTGGAAATCTGGGAGCCTCAACTCCAAGGCTGTTGAGGCTAAACGTCATATGAAAATGTCAAAACTGAGATTTGTAGACTTTTGTCGGGAAGAATGCTGACAGTTACAGAACCAAAGTGGGAGGCTGGAGTTACAGATATAGATCAACCTTGATCGAGTTGATTGATGGAAGTATAGAATGGCCTACTCCTGTTCCTGTGTTTCACAAGCTTATTTGGCCCAAAATGCACCACATGAGCCAACTTCTTATCCTGTCAGTATATCTTTGTATTCCTTTCTCTCTCCTGCAGTTATCTAGCTTGCCCTCAATGGGGAAAGATGTTTCTCCCAAATTTCTAACTGGATTTCGTAGTGATTGCCATATAATTATGACTGTAACTATGACTATAATTTGGTCTCCCTCACAAATGAAACCATCTTCTCTACCCTTTTAAACAACTTCATAATTTTAAAGATCTCTTTAGGTCACCTCTCAGCATCGCCCCTTCTAAAGAAAGAAGTCTTTCTTAAAATAAATTTAGAGTACCCAATTAAGGGGCAATTTACATGACCAATCCACCTAGCCCCCACATCTTTGGGTTGTGGGGGCGAAACTCATACAAACACAGGGAGAATGTGCAAACTTCACATGGACTGTGACCCAAAGTCGGGATCAAACATGGGACCTCGGTGCCGTGAGGCAGCAGTGCTAACCACTGCGCCACCGTGCTAAAAAGAAAGGAGTCTTACTCTCTGGGCGGTTACTTGTGGAGGCAATGACAGATCTCGGCTGCCGGCAGGAGAGAAGGCGATACTCTGCGTCGCCTCAGGAAGGTCTGCCGCATCTTTTGTCACTTGGCCATTTGACAGGGCAGCAACGGTCCGTCCTCCAGGATCAAGGAACGGAGGATCAGAAACTGGCATCTCGTCTGTCGACCTCTGGTACCAGCCAATAGTGAGAGAGCTTGAATTAGATGGAAAAGGGAATAATTAGAAATGGTGAAGTTAGAAAAAGAGATTAGGAAAAGGAAAAGAAATAGACAGAATTGGAAAGAGGAAAGGATGCAAATTTACATTGGCAGTGAAATGTAAGATTGGCCTATAGCAAACCCCTCGTCGTTTGATCTGGCAAGCAATATTCGCAAGTTGAGGAGAGAAGTTTTGCGCAAGTTGAGGAGACACAGCCGGAGTGAGACGCATCCAGAGTGGGAATTTGGAACTTGGTAATTTGGTGCAGTGAGGTAATTGAAAAATGAAAAAAAATGAAATGAAAATCGCTTATTGTCACGAGTAGGCTTCAAATGAAGTTACTGTAAAAGCTCCTAGTCGCCACATTCCGGCGCCTATTCGGGGAGGCTGTTACGGGAATCAAACCGTGCTGCTGGCCTGCTTGGTCTGCTTTCAAAGCCAGTGATTTAGCCCTGTGCTAAACAGCCCCTGTGCAGGTGCACTCGGTGCAGAGTGGGAGAAGGTGCTTTTTCCCTGTTTTGTTCTCTCTTTCTTCTGGCCTGTAACTTTTAATCTGCAGGGAGAGAACCAGAGAGCATCTGAGAAACTGGGAAGGTAAGTGATTTTTATTTATTTTTATTACTTTTTCAAATTGTGTTGCTGTGGGGGAGAAACTGAAGTGATATCACAGTAAAGCTGTGACCTGATTGGCTGGTTGGGAAGCTACACTAAATTTAAAAATTATGTATTGTTAAACTAATTAAACATAATTACTTAATAATAATTTAGAGGGGTATCTAAGCCAGAGATAGTAGAAATCTAGTGCTAGGAAACATATAGTTCACAGTAACTTTTTTTTAACTTTTAAATTTAATTTACTAACTAATTGACGCAATGCCAATTAGAGGGGTGCAGTGCTCTGACTGTGAGATGGGCAGGTCCGGGAGGCTTCCAGCGTCCCGGATGGCTTCATCTGCAGAAAGTGCACCCAACTGGAGCTCCTCACAGACCGCATGGTTCGGTTGGAGCAGCAGTTGGATGCACTTAGGAGCATGCAGGTGGCGGAAAAGGATCATAGATAGCAGTTGTATAAATGTGGTCACACCCAAGGTTCAGGCAGAGAAATGGGTGACCACCAGAAAGGGCAGGCAGTCAGTGCAGGAATCCCCTGTGGTTGTCCCCCTCTCAAATAGGTATACCCCTTTGGATACTGTCGGGGGGATAGCCTATCAGGGGAAAACAGCAGCAGCCAGAGCAGTGGCACCACGGCTGGCTCTGAAGTTCAGAAGGGAGGGTCAAAGCGCAGAAGAGCAATAGTCATAGGGAACTCTATATTCAGGGTCACAGATAGGCGCTTCTGTGGACGTCAAAGAGACTCCAGGATGGTATGCTGCCTCCCTGGTGCCAGGGTCCAGGATGTCTCCGAACGGGTAGCGGGCATCCTGAAGGGGGAGGGCAAACAGGCAGAGGTCGTTGTACATATTGGTACTAACGACATAGGCAGGAAGGGGCATGAGGTCCTGCAGCAGGAGTTCAGGGAGCTAGGCAGAAAGTTAAAAGACAGGACCTTTAAGGTTGTAATCTCGGGATTACTCCCTGTGCCACGTGCCAGTGAGGCTAGAAATGGGAAGATATGGCAGCTAAACAAGTGGCTAAACAGCTGGTGTAGGAGGGAGGGTTCCGTTATCTGGACCACTGGGAGCTCTTCCGGGGCAGGTGTGACCTGTATAAGAGGACGGGTTGCATCTAAACTGGAGAGGCATAAATATCCTGGCCGCGAGGTTTGCTAGGGAGTGTTAAACTAGTATGGCAGGGGGGTGGGCACCGGAGCAATAGGTCAGAAGTTGAAAGCATTGAGGGAGAACTAGGGAATAGGGCCAGTATGGCTCTGAGGCAGAGCAGACAGGGAGATGTTGCTGAACACAGCGGGTCTGGTGGCCTGAAGTGCATGTGTTTTAATGCAAGAAGTATTACGGGTAATGCAGATGAACTTAGAGCTTGGATTAGTACTTGGAACTATGATGTTGTTGCCATTACAGAGACCTAGAACATAGAACATTACAGCGCAGTACGGGCCCTTCGGCCCTCAATGTTGCGCCGACCTGTGAAACCATCTGAAGCCTATCTGACCTACGCTATTCCATTTTCATCCATATGTCTATCCAGTGCCCACTTAAATGCCCTTAAAGTTGGCGAGTCTACTACTGTTGCAATCAGGGCGTTCCACACCCCTACTACTCTCTGAGTAAAGAAACTGGCTCTGACATCTGTCCTATATCTACTACTCCTCAATTTAAAGCTATGTCCCCTCGTGTTGGTCATCACCATCCGAGGAAAGAGACTCTCACTGTCCACCCTATCTAACCCTCTGACTATCTTATGTCTCTATTAAGTCACCTCTCAGCCTTCGCCTCTCTAACGAAAACAACCTCAAGTCCCTGAGCCTTTCCTCGTAAGACCTTCCCTCCATACCAGGCAACATCCTAGTAAATCTCCTCTGAACCCTTTCCAAAGCTTCCACATCCTTCCTATAATGTGGTGACCAGAACTACACGCAGTACTCCAGGAGCGGCCACACCAGAGTTATGTACAGCTGCAGCATGACCTTGTGGCTCCGAAACTCAATCCCCCTACTGATAAAGGCTAGCACACCATATGCTTTCTTAACAGCCCTATTAACCTGGGTGGCAACTTTCAGGGATTTATGTACCTGGATGCCGAGATCTCTCTGTTCATCTACACTACCAAGAATCTTGCCATTAGCCCAGTACTCTGCATTCCTGTTACTCCTTCCAAAGTGAACCACCTCACACTTTTCCGCATTAAACTCCATCTGCCACCTCTCAGCCCAGCTCTGCAGCTTATCTATGTCCCTCTGTATCCTATAACATCCTTCAGCACTATCCACAACTCCACCGACCTTCGTGCCATCTGCAAATTTACTAACCCATCTGGTTGAGGGAAGGACAGGATTGGCAGCTAAACGTTCCAGGATTTAGATGTTTCAGGCGGGATAGAGGGGGATGTAAAAGGGGTGGCAGAGTTGCGCTACTGGTTCGGGAGAATATCACAGCTGTACTGCGGGAGGACACCTCAAGAGGGCAGTGAGGCTATATGGTAGAGATCAGGAATAAGAAGGATGGAGTCACAATGTTGGGGGTTTACGCCAGGCCTCCTAACAGCCAGTGGGAGATAGAGGAGCAGATAGTTAGACAAATTTTGGAAAAGAGTAAAAACAACAGGGTTGTTGTGATGGGAGACTTCAACTTCCCCAATATTGACTGGGACTCACTTAGTGCTAGGGGCTTAGACGGGGCAGAGTTTGTAAGGAGCATCCAGGAGGGCATCTTAAAACGATATGTAGACAGTCCAACTAGGGAAGGGCTGTACTGGACCTGGTATTGGGGAATGAGCCCGGTCAGGTGGTCGAAGTTTCAGTAGGGGAGCATTTCGAGAACAGTGACCACAATTCAGTAAGTTTTAATGTGCTGATGGACAAGGATAAGAGTGGTCCTCGGGTGAATGTGCTAAATTGGGGGAAGGCTCATAACAATATTAGGCAGGAACTGAAGAACCTGGATTGGGGGCGGTTGTTTGAGGATAAATCAACATCTGACATGTGGGAGGCTTTCAAGTGTCAGTTGAAAGGAATTCAGGACCGGCATGTTCCTGTGAGGAAGAAGGATAAATACGGCAAATTTCAGGAACCTTGGATAACGAGAGATATTGTAGGCCTCGTCAAAAAGAAAAAGGAGACATTTGTCAGGGCTAGAAGGCTGGGAACAGACGAAGCCTGTGTGGAATATAAGGAAAGTAGGAAGGAACTTAAGCAGGAGTCAGGAGAGCTCGAAGACGTCATGAAAAGTCATTGGCAAATAGGGTTAAGGAAAATCCCAAGGCTTTTTACACGTCCATAAAAAGCAAGAGGGTAGCCAGGGAAAGGGTTGGCCAACTGAAGGATAGGCAAGGGAATCTATGTGTGGAGCCAGAGGAAATGGGCGAGGTACTAAATGAATACTTTGCATCAGTATTCACCAAAGGGAAGGAATTGGTGAATGTTGAGTCTGGAGAAGAGTGTGTAGATAGCCTGGGTCACATTGAGATCCAAAAAGACGAGGTGTTGGGCGTCTTGAAAAATATTACGGTCGATAAGTCCCCAGGGCCTGATGTGATCTACCCCAGAATACTGAAGGAGGCAAGAGAGGAAATTGCTGAGGCCCTGACAGAAACCTTTGGATCCTCACTGTCTTCAGATGATGTCCCGGAGGACTGGAGAATAGCCAATGTTGTTCCTTTGTTTAAGAAGAGTAGCAAGGATAATCCAGGGAACTACAGGCCGGTGAGCCTTATGTCAGTGGTAGGGAAATTACTGGAGAGAATTCTTCTAGACAGGATCTACTCCCATTTGGAAACAAACGGATGTATTAGTGAGAGGCAGCATGGTTTTTTGAACAGGAGGTTGTGTCTTACTAACTTGATAGACTTTTTCAAAGACGTCACAAAGATGATTGATGCAGGTAGGGCAGTAGATGTTGTCTATATGGACTTCAGTAAGGCCTTTGACAAGGTCCCTCATGGTGGACTGGTACAAAAGGTTAAGTCACACGGGATCAGTGGTGAGCTGGCAAGGTGGATACAGAACTGGCTAGGTCATAGAAGGCAGAGAGTAGCAATGGAAGGGTGCTTTTCTAATTGGAGGGCTGTGACTAGTGGTGTTCCGCAGGGATCAGTGCTGGGACCTTTGGTGTTCGTAGTATAGATATGATTTGGAGGAAAATGTAACTGGTCTGATTAGTAAGTTTGCAGACCACACAAAGGTTGGTGGAATTGTGGATAGCAATGAGGACTGTCAGAGGAGAGAGCAGGATTAAGACCGTTTGGAGACTTGGGCGGAGCGATGGCAGATGGAGTTTAATCAGGACAAACGTGAGGTAATGCATTTTGGAAGGTCTAATACAGGTAGGGAATATACAGTGAATGGTAGAACCCTCAAGAGTATTGAAAGTCAGAAAGATCTAGGTGTATAGGTCCACAGGTCACTGAAAGGGGCAACACAGATGGAGAAGGTCGTCAAGAAAGCATACGGCATGCTTGCCTTCATTGGCCAGGGCATTGAGTATAAGAATTGGCAAGTCATGTTGCAGCTGTATAGAACCTTAGTTAGGTCACACTTGGAGTATAGTGTTCAATTATGGTCGCCACACTACCAGAAGGATGTGGAGGCTTTAGAGAGGGTGCAGAAGAAATTTACCAGGACGTTGCCTGGTATGGAGGGCATTAGCTATGAGGAGCGGTTGAATAAACTTGGTTTGTTCTCACTGGAACGACGGAGGTTGAGGGGCGACCTGATAGAGGTCTACAAAATTATGAGGGGCATAGACAGAGTGGATCGTCAGAGGCTTTTCCCCAGGGTAGAGGGGTCAATTACTAGGGGACATAGGATTAAGGTGTGAGGGGCAAGGTTTAGAGTAGATGTACGAGGCAAGTTTTTTTACACAGAGGGTAGTGAGTGCCTGGAACTCGCTGCCGGAGGAGATGGTGGAAGCAGGCACGATAGTGACATTTAAGGGGCATCTTGATAAATACGTGAACAGGATGGGAATAGAGGGATACGGACCCAGGAAGTGTAGAAGATTGTAGTTTAGTCGGGCAGCATGGTCGGCACGGGCTTGGAGGGCCGAAGGGCCTGTTCCTGTGCTGTACTTTTCTTTGTTCTTTGTTTGTTGTTATTTAGTGAGAAGGGATTAGAAGATACTCCACAAAAACACAAGAGTATAAGAGCAAATCCAGTGAAGAATTGAATCAGGAGGATAAGAGCTTGAAGAAGGGAATCTTGACAATGGGAAATTAACTGCAGAAGTAAAAGCATTAAATTGACACAGTATCAGCAATTCAGACAGAAATAAACTGAGATTACGTGTCAGAACAAGATTGCTGAAATGGTTAAGCGAATAAAAAAGCACAAGAACCCATATGATGAAATGGTCGATGAAAAAGATGCTGAATTGAAATGCTGAAAAGAGACAAAACTTTATCATATGACCTAAGCACCAGAAACAGTAACATTCCTTCACACGTGACAGACCAAAATTGTGAAAGACCTTTCGAGACTTTGTTGTATTGTGATGATATGAGCCTACATTAATTATAATGTAAGGTGCTCGTTAGAGCAATGCCCAGCGTGGGACTGGAGAGTGGCATCACCCACAATGATGTATGTGGTCACATGGTCAGAGAACAGTCTGGGAAAGAACTCGGTAAGCAGCATGCCTGTATGGAAGAGCCATCAATAAAAGTATCTATGTTTAAACATACAAGCCTCAAGATCTCACCACCACTGGAACAATAAAAAACCCATATTAAGTACATTACATGAAACTTCAGTGGTGGATCAAGTTAGGTGCCTGGAATTATTGTCACCAGACCCCTGTCATAGAATCACAGAATCACTACAGTGCAGAAGGAGGCCATTCAGCCCATCGAGTCTGCACTGCCCCTCTGAAAGGGAACCCTACCTAGGTACCTCGGGTCAGACCCCACTCTACCCCTTAACCCAGTAACCCAACCTAACCTCTAACCGTTTGGACACTAAGAGGCAATTGATCATGGCCAATCGACCTAACCTGCACATCTTTGGACTGTGGGAGGAAACCAGAGCACACACAGGAAACCCTTGCAGGCACAGGGAGAAAGTGCAAACTCCACACTGACAGTCACCCGAGGCTGGACTTGAACCCAGGTCCCTGGAGCGTGAGGCAGCAGTGCTAACCAGTGTGCCATCGTGCTAACCACTGTGCCACCGTGCTAACCAATCCGCCATGGAGGGATGGATCATTCATAAACACATGGGCCATTTGAGGAGTAGAGAGACACTCCAGCAATCAGTGTTGCCATCAAGAAATATTTTTGAACCCCTAAGTACGACCTGATGTAGACATGGCTCATGTCTCCATGGAAGCAAGTAGTAATGAACTTCCTGTGTGAGAAGTGGTACTTATTATTGCCTTTCCTGATAATGATCCTGGGGAATATCTCGGCCAACAGCATTATGCTGCTTGACAAGAAACAGAAAAGTCTCTCAGACTCGATTTATAATTTTCCAACTCATGTATATATAATATTTAGTTAGAAATTTAGGATTGAGTAAATTAGTTATTGAAAATTGTACAAAGGAGTTAAAGGAGAAGGATTGTGGTGATTGTTCCTTTAAGGGAAACAGCAGAGTAAGGGCCACATGACTTGGATGACCAATTGGGATTTTGTCTGCAATCATCCAAGGAGATATGTGGGGGCTAAGGGCAGCTGTGCTGGCTGCTCTATTGCTGTACAATTTCGACTATTGATAAATACCTTTTGTGTTTCTAATGAAGTCTGTGAAAGTGCATCATTACATCCTGAGATTCTGGTCGCATGTCATTTGGCTATTCGGAAGACTCAGGCTTATATAATGGCGGATTAGTGCATTTTTGTCAGCAGAAGCTGACTGTGGTTAACTTTTGTAAGACATGTCACACATGTCAGATAGTTGGAAAACGACAACCTTTAATCAAGCCAGTCCCATTAATATCAATATCCGCATTTATTGAATCATTTAGTATGGTTCTTGTGGACTGTGTTAGACCCCTGTCAAATTGGATCATGAGTATCTCTTGATCATCATGGATTTTTCCACTTGATTGAAAAAGATCACTTTGAAAGTTGTGATTGAGGAGTTGATTCAGTTTTTCACTCAGTATGATTTGCCAAAAGGAATTCAGTCTTGATTAATGGATCAAATTTCATGTCATTTGTGTTTCAGGAGGTCATGTGTAATTTCTCAGTGAAGCAACTCTGAGGTCATCTGTTTATCACTTCCAGTCTTAGCATGCTTTGGAGGGATAGACTAGAACCTAAAGGGTAAGATTTGGGCCTATTGAGCATAACCAGGATTGGAATAAAGGAATATAATTCTTGTTCACTAAAAGTTAGAGACCCCCCCCTTAAGCTCATTAAGGAGAGATTTCTGGCACAGGAGGAGTAAACTATCTAGATTCTGTGTCAAAAGTTCCGAGAATCTCAAAGGCTTGTGCGATGGCCGGAGAATATCTTGAAGCTTCTTACAAGTGATGAAAGCATAAGTGGGAAAATCACCGAAGACATGTAGGTTTAACCAAGAGATGAGGTGTTAGTCTTGTTATCTTCATTTGTCGAACCATTGATAACTCGATTTAGTGGATTCCACCATGTCACCCGAGAACTTGAGTGATGTGAACGACGTGGTTAGTACCCCAGACAGAAGATACAGTCGAAGGGTATGTCATATGAAAATGCTGAAAAAGCAGCTGAACAATATATTTTTAAAAGGACAAGTGAGAGTTATAGATATTTTAATAATACTTGGTTTCATTCCAGGAGAGAGATCTGAAATGGCTTCGTGTCCTTAAAATAGAGTAAATTATATTCTGGAGTGCATCTGGACAGCATTGGGCTACAAATTGGAAAACACTATACCGATGCACAGGTCAATGGTGTGATTAATCCTCGGATGATTTGGCATGCTAGAATTGTTTGCAAAATAGTGTGGAGTAGGAATATGTTTGTTATTGTATGTCTGTCTCTTGTGAATTGTATGTTATAGATATTAAACATGTGTAAATCTGCTCAATTGTTTTGTTGTGGACAGGAGGCACAGGACCCACCTCTGATAATGGCTGGGGTTGTATGTTGCGGTGCGGACAAATGATCTTCGCCCAGGCTCTTATCTGCAGACATTTGGGTCGAGGTGAGTTCTGAGAACTGATCCCTAGGGTTTGGGTCTCTGATTAGCTATGTTCAGGCCATGTGGTGGTCTGGATAGGAGTTATGAATAGGGTAAGATAAATGGTTTCATTACTACTTTGTGTCCCTGTCAAGCCACTTAGTGAATGGGAATAATGTTGTTGTGTTTGGGGTCTTAAAATGCAATGTTGTCTTGATCAGTAATGTGACGGCTTGCTATCTTCCAGATTTTCCCCACCTACTCCTGGCAATTTACCACATACTAGTTTACTTGTTCATTCAGAAGCTGTTTCCTGCAATTTTCAGTATAATTCATGCTATCTAATTTCTAATTCATTTCTTCCTCCTCCTCTTTGCAGACTGGAGGTGGGTAAACGGGAAACAGCAAAGGGATGAATATTACAACATATTGAATGCTTTTCTTGACAAGAAGGACAGCTACTACTCCATTCATCAGATAGGTGAGCTATCTGCCACTTTGGTGTTAAACATCACAGAACTGTTCTGGCACAGAAGGAAGTCATTTGGCCCATCACATCTGCACCAGCTCTCCAAACTAGCATCATGACTTTGTGCCAGTCCCCTGCCTTTTCCCCGTACCCCTGCACATCGTTTCTATTCAGGTAATCATCTCATGCCTTCTTGAATGCCTCGACTGATCCTGCCTCCGCCACACTTCCAGGCAGCGCATTGCAGACACAAACCAGCTGTGTGAAAAAAGTTTTTTTTCTTCTCATCATATTTACTTCTTTTACAAATCCCTTTAAATCTGTGTCCTCTCGCTCTTGATCCTTTTACGAGAGGGAACGGTTTCTCCCTATCTACTCTGTCCAGCCCTCTAATGACTTTGAACATCTCTATCAAATCTCCTCTCAGCCTTCTTCTCTTCAAGCAGAACAACCTCTCCAACCTAGCCTTATAACATAGAAGTTGCAATATGGAAACAGGCTGTTTGGTCCAACTAGTCACTGTTGCCGTTTGTCCAGCCTAGTCCCATATCGATTCATTCATCCATCCAGTCCAGTCAGGAATGTTGTCAGAGTTTCGGCCTTTATTATTTTTCCTGGAGGTGAATGGCACAGCCTTTTTCCTAAATCTCTTGCACATGATAGGGGCGGCATGGTAGCACAGTAGTTAGCACAGTCGCTTCCAGGGTCCCAGGTTCAATTCCCGGCTTGGGTCACTGTCAGCACAGAGTCTGCACGTTCTCCCCATGTCTGCGTGGGTTTGCTCTGGGTGCTCCAGTTTCATCCCACAGTCCAGAGATGTGCAGGTTAGGTGGATTGGCCATGATAAATTGCCCCTTAGTGTTGAAAAAGGTTAGGTGGGGTTACTGGGTTACGGTGAAGGTATGGGCTTAGTGCTCTTTCCAAGGGCCGGTGCAGGCTTGAATGGCCTTCTGCACTGTAAATTCTGATTCCATGATCTTTTATCTCCTCTGGTTTCGGGATCAATTACAGGAAAAAATATTTTTCTTTGTGTCTCATCTCCCCCTTTCATAATTTTAAACCTTTTTAGTATAGCTAATCAGCGTTATTCTAATAAAATTAAGCCCCAATTTTTCAAACCTTTCCTTGTAGAAACCCTACAGTTTATAGTGGGCACATGCAAATGTGATTAGACAACTATTTACACAATGGTAATTGTATGATTTATTGGGGTGTACCACTAGTCAGTTTTGTACTGCAGCATATAGTAATCATGCAATAAGACTGTCAGGTGAGTAAGCACAGCTATTTCTGCCTGAAGTACAAGAAACCTTTGTGTCGTTATAACCAGCAACTACGAAATTGACTTTAACGCAAATGGTTATTGCTTTTTTTGCTAGTATCTATACAATTGGTCATTTTAAACAGGAGTGTGTTCACTGGTGGGGACTTGTACTCCGTTGCTTTTTCATTGTATCATTTGAAAAAAAACTTCATTATGCTTCCTTTTTGTAGATCTAAATACTATACACCACCATCAGGTTTTGGGGTATTGTATTACCCATAACTGTCTGGCTCCACTGTCTGTAGGCCTTCACAGCGTTGCTGCTTCCTTTGATATGGAAAGCACTCCCAGCTATCAAGTTGGTACCTGCTGATGCTGAACTCACCAAATTGGGGCGGCTGTGGGCTTGACTTACTACGAGTCCAGAACAAGGGGCGTAAATGTACACTAAATAATTTCGGAGAAATTCCTTTGCAAACTGAATGGTTGGAATGTGGAACACACTGCCATATAGAGGATAAAACATATAATAATGATAGTTAGGGGAGTTTGATGCATAAATGAGTAAGAATGGAATAGAAAGATGTGGATTCAGGTGAGGCTATTGCTAATATAAACACTAGGCATGGACCAATGCAGCCAAATTGCCTGCTTCTGGGCTGTGTAATTCTATGTTAAGACACCCTTACTGCTCCTATTGCTTGCACCATGTGCACACTTGATTCCATTCTGGAGTTTGCCTTCCTAGCAATGTGATGTCTGCTCTTGCACTTCATTTATCCATCTTCATTGTCTTTGCCCATTCTCCCCACAAGCTACAAGAGAAAGATAGTGTTGTCTGAGATTGGACCTACTTGACAATGGTCACAGGTGAGTACGGTGTTAGAGAGAGGTCTTCAATCAGACTTGAAGCGGAATCCTGCCAAACTCAAGAGGCAATGCCACAAATTTGACATGAGCGTATGCTGTGTCTGTCAAAATGTAACATTGGGCACTGTAGTTCACACCATGTGGGCGATGTGCTTATTAGACTCCATACTGCAGAAACATTAGAACTTGATAGACATTGGATAAATGTCCAGAATTGACAGCTAGTTAAGGATGGCTGGATAGATAGAAAAGATGTCTATCATTGTACAGAATCAATCGTGATATAGTGCAACTACAGAAACTGACACCTGCCATTTCCAGAGTTTAGCACTGTTAGGCGGTTGAGTACTGTACTTGGAACAGGAAAGTTAGAGCTCTTAGATTTCATTAAGATAGCCTATGCAATGCATGGATAAACCTCGGGTTGGTCGTGGAATGGGTTTGTCCTGCATTCCTACTGCACTTCACTCATTGATGTGGGAAGTGGAAACTTATGCCAAGGCTATCTGCTCACATGCAACAATCCAGCAATCCGGAAGCACGCATCACTTCATCAAACAGAAGTGTTCTGAAATTCATCAGCTTACTTAATACAGTCATAGAATTTTACAGCACAGAAAGAGGCCCTTCTGCCCATCGGGTCTGCACTAGCCACCAAACACCTATCTATTCAAATCCCATTTTTCAGTACTTGGTCTGTAGCCTTGCATACTACGGCATTTCAATCACTCATCTAAATGTGGCTTAAATGTTGAGGTTTCCCGCCTGTAACACCCTTTCAGGCAGTGAGTTCCATATTCCCACCACCCTCTGGGTGAAAAGGGTTTTCCTCAAATCTCCTCTAAATCTCCTGCCAATTACTGTAAAACTATACATCCTGGTTATTGACCTTTTCCTAAGGGGAAATGTTTCTTCCCACCTATCCTATCTATGTCCTTCATAATTTTGTATACCTCAATCACTGCCTTCACTGCTTTAAGAACAACCTCAGCCTATCCAGCCTCTATAACAGAAACGCTCCAGCCCAGTCAACATCCTGGTGAATCTCCTCTTCACCTTGTCAAATGCAATCACACCCTTCCAGTAGTGTGGCGACCAGGATTGCACACAGTACTCTATCTATGGCCTAATGAGAGTTTTATGCAGCTCCATCATAACCTCCCTGATTTTATGTTCAATGCCTCAGCTAATAAAGGCAAGTGTCCTACATGCCATTTTAGCCACCTTAAATAAGAACTAGGAGCAGGTGTTCCTCGAGCCTGCTCCGCCATTCAATGAGATCATGGCTGATCTTTTGTGGACTCAGCTCCTCGTAATCCAACCCTTCAGCTCTGGGATTAACCTCGTGAATCTCCTCTGCACACCCTCCAGCGCCAGTACGTCCTTTCTCAAGTAAGGAGACCAAAACTGAACACAATATTCCAGGTGTGGCCTCACTAACACCTTATACAATTGCAGCATAACCTCTCTAGTCTTAAACTCCATCCCTCTAGCAATGAAGAACAAAATTCCATTTGTCTTCTTAATCACCTGTTGCACCTGTAAACCAACTTTCTGTGACTCATGCACTAGCACACCCAGGTCTCTCTGCACAGCGGCATGCGTTAATATTTTATCGTTTAAATAATAATCCCGTTTGCTGTTATTCCTACCAAAATGGATAACCTCACATTTGTCAACATTGTATTCCATCTGCCAGACCCTAGCCCATTCACTTAACCTATCCAAATCCCTCTGCAGACTTCCAGTATCCTCTGCACTTTTCGCATTACCACTCATCTGCAAACTTGGACACATTGCCCTTGGTCCCCAACTCCAAATCATCTATGTAAATTGTGAACAATTGTGGGCCCAACACGGATCCCTGAGGGACACCACTAGCCACTGATTGCCAACCAGAGAAACACCCATTAATCCCCACTCTTTGCTTTCTATTAATTAACCAATCCTCTATCCATGCTACTACTTTACCCTTAATGCCATGCATCTTTATCTTATGCAGCAACCTTTTGTGTGGCACCTTGTCAAAGGCTTTCTGGAAATCTAGATATACCACGTACATTGGCTCCCCGTTATCTACTGCACTGGTAATGTCCTCAAGAAATTCCACTAAATTAGTTAGGCACGACCTGCCCTATGAACCCATGCTGCGTCTGCCCAATGGGACAATTTCTATCCAGATGCCTCGCTATTTCTTCCTTGATGATAGATTCCAGCATCTTCCCTACTACCGAAGTTAAGCTCACTGGCCTATAATTTCCTGCTCTCTGCCTACCTCCTTTTTTAAACAGTGGTGTCACGTTTGCTAATTTCCAATCCACCGGGACCACCCCAGAGTCTAGTGAATTTTGCTAAATCATCATTAGTGCATCTGCAATTTCCCTAGCCATCTCTTTTAGCACTCTGGGATGCATTCCATCAGGGCCAGGAGATTTGGCCGCCTTTAGCCCCATTAGCTTGCCCATCACTAGTGATAACAATCCTCTCAAGGTCATCACCTGTCATAACCTCATTTCTATCAGTCACTGCCATGTTATTTGTGTCTTCCACTGTGAAGACCGACCCAAAAAACCTGTTCAGTTCCTCAGCCATTTCCTCATTTCCCATTATTAAAACTCCCTTCTCATCCTCTAAAGGACCAATATTTACCGTAGCCACTCTTTTTTGTTTTATATATTTGTAAAAACTTTTACTATCTGTTTTAATATTCTGAGCAAGTTTACTCTCATACTCTATCTTACTCTTCTTTATAGCTTTTTTAGTAGCTTTCTGTTGTCACCAAAAATTTCCCAGTCCTCTAGTCTCCCACCAATCTTTGCCACTTTATATGCTTTTTCCTTCAATTTGATACTCTCCCTTATTTCCTTAGAGATCCATGGTCGATTTTCCCTCTTTCTACCGTCCTTCCTTTTTGTTGGTATAAACCTTTGCTGAGCACTGTGAAAAATTGCTTGGAAGATTCTCCACTGTTCCACCATAAAGTCTTTGCTCCCAGTCTACCGTAGCTAGTTCTTCTCTCATCCCATTGTAATCTCCTTTGTTTAAACACAAAACACTAGTATTTGATTTTACTTTCTCACCCTCCATCTGTATTTTAAATTCCACCATATTGTGATCGCTCCTTCTGAGAGGATCCCTAACTATGAGATCATGAATCAATCCTGTCTCATTACACAGGACAAGATCTGGGACCGCTTGTTCCCTCGTAGGTTTCATTACATACTGTTCTCGGAAACTATCGCGGATACATTCTATAAACTCCTCCTCAAGGTTGCCTTGACCGACCTGGTTAAACCAATCAACATGTAGATTAAAATCCCCCATGATAACTGCTGTACCATTTCTACATGCATCAGTTACTTCTTTGTTTATTGCCTGCCCCACCATAACGTTACTATTTGGTGGCCGATAGACGACTCCTATCAGTGATTTTTTCGCCTTACTATTCCTGATTTCCACCCAAATGGATTCAACCTTATCCTCCATAGCACCGATGTCATCCCTTACTATTGCCCGGATGTCATCCTTAAATAACAGAGCAACACCACCTCCCTTACCATCCACTCTGTCCTTCCGAATAGTTTGATAACTACCTGCCTGCCTTTACAAATCCCGTCTAGTCCTCCCCAGTCACACCCGGAACGCAGTGTTCGATCCTTGAGAACAAGATTTTAGCCAACGGTTTGGTGTCCACATTTAATAAGGAGATCAGTCTGTAGGACCCGCATAGCTCCGGGTCCATCTCGCGCTTCAGGATCAGTGAGATCGTGGCCTGTGGCATCGTCAGGGGAAGCACCCCTCTCTCCCTTGCCTCATTAAATGTCCTCATCAGCAGCGATCCCAGCATCCAAGATAACTTTTTATTGAACTCCACTGGGTACCTGTCCGGGCCCGGGGCTTTACCCGACTGCATGGCCTTCAGCCCTTCTGCTATTTCTTCAATCCCTATCGGGTCCACCAGCCCTTCTACCAGCCCTTCCTCCACCGTCGGGAACCTCAGCCCCCTAAGAATTGCCTCATCCCTTCTGACCCAGCTGGGGGATTCCGACTAAGTGGGCAGCACAAGTGGATAGCACTGTGGCTTTACAGCGCCAGGGTCCCAGGTTTGATTCCCTGCTGGGTCGCTGTCTGTGCGGAGTCTGCATGTTCTCCTCTTGTCTGCGTGGGTTTCCTCCGGGTGCTCCGGTTTCCTCCCACAGTCCAAAGACGTGTAGGTTAGGTGGATTGGCCATGATAAATTGCCCTTAGTGACCAAAAAGATTAGGAGGGGTTATTGGGTTACGGGGACAGGGTGGAAGTGAGGGCTTATGTGGGTCGGTGCAGACTCGATGGGCTGAATGGCTTCCTTCTGCACTGTATGTTCTATGTTCATATAGCCTGCTATAAATCTCCTTGTACACCCTGTTAACCCCTGCTGAATCTCCGACCAAGTTCCCGTCTCTATCCTTCACTTTCCCAATCTCCCTGGCTGCCTCCCTCGTTCTGAGCTGCTGCGCAAGCATTGTGCTGGCCTTCTCTCCATACTCATGTCGTACCCCTCGCCTTCCTCAGCTGCTCCACCATCTTCCCTGTAGTTAGCAAGCAAAACGCAGCCTGTAGCCTCCGTCATCCTCTTAAAAACCCTGCCTCTGAGGTCTCCACATATTTCCTGTCAATCTGAAGTATCAGTCGATCCGTCTCTGCTCTACCTACCTTCTCCCTGTGGGCCCGTATCGAAATCAGCTCCCTCTGACCACCGCCTTTAGAGCCTCCCAGACCATTGCTGCTGAGATTTCCCCCGTGTCATTAACTTCCAAATAGTTCTGGATGCATTTCCTCATCCGCCCGCACACCTCCTCATCCGCTAACAGTCCGACATCCAATCTACAATGCGGGTGCTGGCCACACTCCTTGCTCATCTGTAAGTCCACCCAGTGCGGGGCATGACAGCGATCGCTGAATACTCAGTGTCCACTACTCCCATCAGTAAAGCCCTGTTCACGGTGAAAAAGTCGATCCGGGAGTACACTTTATGTACGTGTGAATAGAAAGAGAATTCCTTCCCTCTTGGACGCACAAACCTCCTTGGGTCCACTCCCCCCATCTGCTCCATAAACCCCTTTAGCTCCTTTGCCATTGCTGGCACACTGCCTGTCCTTGAGCTCGACTGCTCTAGCCTTGGGTCAATGACTGTGTTGAAGACCCCGCCCCCCCCCATGTCCAGCTTATGCAAGTCCTGGTCCGGGATCTTCCCCAACATCCTCCTTATGAACTCCCCATCATCCCAGTTTGGCGCGTAAACATTCACGAATACCACTGGCAGCCTTTCCAGCTTCCTACTAACCATGATGTACTGACCTCCCACATCCTCAACTATTCTACCCGCCTTGAAGACACTCGCTTATTAATCAAGATCGCGACCCCTCCAGTCTTACAGTCCAGCCCCAAATGAAATACCTGCCGGACCCATCCCTTCCTTAGTCTAGTCTGATTGATTACCCCAAGATGTGTCTCCTGTAACATTGCCACATCCGCCTTCAATCCCATCAAATGCGCGAACACGTGTGCCCTCTTAGCCGGCCCATTTAGCCCTCTAATGTTCCACGTGATCCGCCTGGTCGAGGAGCTTCTCGCCCCCTCCCTCTGCCGATCAGCCAACACCTTTCGTAGGCCAATCTCATGCCCCGCGCACCCGCAGGCCTGCCCCCCAGGCAGCCTCGTCTCCGACGTCCCTTTTGTCCCTCCGCAACAGTTCCTCCCCCGTCAGCAGAACAATTCCCCCGATCGCCCCCCCCCCCTCCCATTTCTTTGACTTTGCCTATATATATGTTTCTGGAACATACCTCTTCATTCACCTGAGGAAGGAGCAGTGCTCCGAAAGCTAGTGATTTGAAACAAACATGTTGCACTTTAACCTGGTGTTGTAAGACTTCTTACTGTAAGGTGTGTAGATGAGGACTTCAGTAAAACATTTGACAAGGTCCCACGAAGGAGACTGATCAAGAAGGTAAGAGTCCATGGGACCCAGGGCAATTTGGCAAATTAGATCCAAAATTGGCTTAGAGGCAAGAGGCAGAGGGTGATGGCCAAAGAAAGGAGCAACTTACTGCAGATGCTGGAATCTGAAACAAAATCAAAATACTGGACAATGTCAGCACATCTTACAGCATCTTTGGAGACAGAAGGGAGCTAACATTGAGTCTAGATGACTCTGTCAAAGATGGATCGGAAAATAAAGGTTCTGAATTGGGGGAAGACCAATTTTAATATGATAAAACAAAATCTGGCCAAAGTGGACTGGGAGCAGTGTTGGTCGAAGGTTGTTTAAGTGACTGGAAGCCTGTGTCCAGTGATGTACCACTGGGATGGGCGATGGATCGCTTGCTGTTTGTACTGTACATTAATGATCTGGATGGGAATGTGGGGGTGAGGTATGATCAATAAGTTTGCAATGACACAACAATTGATGGTGTGGCAAATAGCGAAGAGGAACGTCTTAGATTACAGCCTGATATAGACGGATTCGTCAGATGGGCAGAACATTGGCAAATAGAATGTAACACTGAAAAGTGTGAGGTGATGCATTTTGGTAGGAGTAACAAAGCAAAGTGATAATGGTAGAATATTAGGAAATACAAAGGACCAGAGGGACCTTGGAGTGCATGCCGAAAGGTCCCGGAAGGCAGGAGGTAGATAAGGTTGGTTTACAGGTGCAACAGGTGATTAAGAAGGCAAATGGAATTTTGTCCTTCATTGCTAGAGGGATGGAGTTTAAACTAGGGAGGTTATGCTGCAATTGTATAAGGTGTTAGTGAGGCCACACCTGGAGTATTGTGTTCAGTTTTCGTCTCCTTACTTAAGAAAGGACGTACTGGCGCTGGAGGGTGTGCAGAGGAGATTCACGAGGTTAATCCCAGAGCTGAACGGGTTGGATTATGAGGAGAGGTTGAGTAGACTGGGACTGTACTCGTTGGAATTTAGAAGGATGAGGGGGGATCTTATAGAAACATTTAAAATTATGAAGGGAATAGATAGGATAGATGCGGGCAGGTTGTTTCCACTGGCGGGTGAAAGCAGAACTAGGGGACATAGCCTCAAAATAAGGGGAAGTAGATTTAGGACTGAGTTTAGGAGGAACTTCTTCACCCAAAGGGTTGTGAATCTATGGAATTCCTTGCCCAGTGAAGCAGTTGAGGCTCCTTCATTAAATGTTTTTAAGGTAAAGATAGATAGTTTTTTGAAGAAAAAAGGGATTAAGGGTTGTGGTGTTCGGGCCGGAAAGTGGAGCTGAGTCCACAAAAGATCAGCCATGATCTCATTGAATGGCGGAGCAGACTCGAGGGGCCAGATGGCCTACTCCTGCTCCTAGTTCTTATGTTCTTATGTTAGAAGACTGTTGAATGTGATCATGATGCCCCCAGAGGGTAGGGACGTAAAGGTAGTGGTCGCAATGGACGCAGAGAAAGCATTTGATCGGGTAGAATGGACCTATCTGTGGGAGGTGCTGGGGCGGATTGTGTTTGGATGGAGCTTCATTGACTGGGTCAGCTGCTGTATCAGGCGCCTGTGGCAAGTGTACGGACGAATAGGTTGACATTGGGCTATTTAGGCTGCACCGGGGGACAAGGCAGGGATGCCCCCTCATCCCACTGCTGTTTGCGCTGGCCATAGCGCCGCTGGCAATTGCGCAGAGAGCCTCAGGGGCAGGGAGGGGTGGAACACAGAGTCTCACTATACACAGATGACCTGCTCCTATATGTTTCTGACCCACTAGGGCAGCACGGTAGCCTTGTGGATAGCACAATTGCTTCACAGCTCCAGGGTCCCAGGTTCGATTTCAGCTTGGGTCACTGTCTGTGTGGAGTCTGCACATCCTCCCCGTGTGTGCCATGGTTTCCTCCGGGTGCTCCGGTTTCCTCCCACAGTCCAAAGATGTGCAGGTTAGGTGGATTGGCCATGATAAATTGCCCTTAGTGTCCAAAATTGCCCTTAGTGTTGGGTGGGGTTACTGGGTTATGGGGATAAGGTGGAGGTGTTGACCTTGGGTAGGGTGCTCTTTCCAAGAGCCGGTGCAGACTCGATGGGCCGAATGGCCTCCTTCTGCACTGCAAATTCTATGATATTCTAGAGGGGATGGGAGAAATTATGAGGATTCTGGGGGAATTTGGCTGGTTTTCGGGTTATAAATTGAACATGGGGAAAAGTGAGATGTTTGCGATCCGGGCAGGAGAGGCGACTGGGGGAGTTGCCATTTAGGGTGGTCAGGGGAAGCTTTCGGTTTCTAGGCATCCAGGTGGCACGGGAATGGGAACGGCTACATAAGCTAAATTTGACCCGACTGGTGGACCAAATGAAGGAAGACTTCCGAAGGTGGGACATGATCCCGCTGTCACTGGCTGGGAGGGTACAGACAGTCCTCCCGAGATTCCTGTTTGCTTTTCAGTGTCTCCCCATCTTTATTCCACGGGCCTTTTTTTAAACGGGTAAACAAGGTGAACTCTGGCTTTGTATGGGCGGGCAAGACCCCGCGAGTAAAAAAGGGGATGCTGGAGCCTAGGCGGAGGAAGGTTTGCACTGCCGATCTTTAGAAATTACTATTGGGTGGCAAATATAGCCATGATTAGGAAGTGGGTGGGGGTGTTGGTGTGGGAGCAAGTAGAGGCGGCATCATATAAGGGCACGGGTTTGGGGGCATTGGTAACGGAGCCTCTGCCGTTCCTGCCGGCACAGTACTCCACCAGCCCCGTGGTGGTGGCGGCCCTGAGAGTCTGGGGACAATGGAGAAAACATATAGGAGCAGAGGGAGTATCGGTTTGATCCCAATCTGCAATAATCATCGGTTTTCCCCAGGGAGGCTGGATGGAGGGTTTCGGAGATGGCAAAGAGCAGGGATCGAGAGGATGGGAGATCTGTTCATACAGGGGAGCTTTCCCAGCCTGAGGGAATTGGGGGAGAAATTTGAATTGACGGGAGGGAATGAGTTTAGGTACCTACAGGCGTGGGACTTCCTAAACAGGCAAGTCTGAACCTTCCTGCTCCTACCACCAAGAGGGATACAGGACAGGGCAGTTTCCAGAGTATGGGTGGGAGAGGGAGGGTTTCGGACATCTATAAAGAACTCGTGGGGTCAGAGGAAACGCACACCGGGGAGCTGAAACACAAATGGAAAGAGGCATTAGGAGGAGAGATATTGAGTTTTTTTTTATTGAGTTTTTTGAGAAGGTGACCAAACAGGTGGATGAGGGTAAAGTGGTTGATGTGGTGTATATGGATTTCAGTAAGGCGTTTGATAAGGTTCCACACGGTAGGCTATTGCAGAAAATAAGGAAGTATGGGATTGAAGGTGATTTAGCGGTTTGGATTAGTAATTGGCTAGCTGAAAGAAGACAGAGGGTGGTGGTTGATGGCAAATGTTCATCCTGGAGTTCAGTTACTAGTGGTTTACCGCAAGGATCTGTTTTGGGGCCACTGCTGTTTGTCATTTTTATAAATGACCTGGAAGAGGGTGAAGAAGGATGGGTTAGTAAATTTGCAGATGACACGAAGGTCGGTGGAGTTGTGGAGAGTGCTGAAGGATGTTATAGGATACAGAGGGACATAGATAAGCTGCAGAGCTGGGCTGAGAGGCGGCAGATGGAGTTTAATGCGGAAAAGTGTGAGGTGGTTCACTTTGGAAGGACTAACAGGAATGCAGAGTACTGGGCTAATGGCAAGATTCTTGGTAGTGTAGATGAACAGAGAGATCTCGGCATCCAGGTACATAAATCCCTGAAAGTTGCCACCCAGGTTAATAGGGCTGTTAAGAAGGCATATGGTGTGCTAGCCTTTATCAGTAGGGGGATTGAGTTTCGGAGCCACAAGGTCATGCTGCAGCTGTACATAACTCTGGTGTGGCCGCTCCTGGAGTACTGCGTGCAGTTCTGGTCACCACATTATAGGAAGGATGTGGAAGCTTTGGAAAGGGTTCAGAGGAGATTTACTAGGATGTTGCCTGGTATGGAGGGATGGTTTTACGAGGAAAGGCTCAGGGACTTGAGGTTGTTTTCGTTAGGGAGGAGAAGGCTGAGAGGTGACTTAATAGAGACATATAAGATAGTCAGAGGGTTAGATAGGGTGGACAGTGAGAGTCTCTTTCCTCGGATGGTGATGACCAACACGAGGGGACATAGCTTTAAATTGAGGGGACAGATGTCAGAGGCAGTTTCTTGACTCAGAGAGTAGTAGGGGTGTGGAACGCCCTGCCTGCAACAGTAGTAGACTAGCCAACTTTAAGGGCATTTAAGTGGTCGCTGGATAGACATATGGATGAAAATGGAATAGTGTAGGTCAAATACGCTTCAGATGGTTTCACAGGTCGGCGCAACATCGAGGGCCGAAGGGCCCGTACTGCGCTGTAATGTTCTATGTTCTATATAGGATGGCAGATGTGTTGAGTAGAGTCAATGCATCCACATCATGCGCCAGGCTCAGCCTGATACAATTTAAGGTCGTTCACCGGGCTCACATGACAGTGGGCCGGATGAGCAGGTTCGTTGGGATAGAAGACAGGTGCGCAAGGTGTGTGGGAGGACCAGCAAACCATGTTCACATGTTCTGGGCATGCCCAAAGCTTCGGGTATTCTGGCAGGGATTTGCGGATGCCATGGTCCAAGGTGTTAAAAACAAGAGTGGTGCTGAGTCCAGAGGTGGCACTTTTCGGAGTGTCGGAGGATCGGGGAGTCCAGGATGAATAAGAGGCAAATGCTCTGTCCTTTGCTTCGCTGGGAGCCCGGAGACGGATACTATTAGCTTGGAGGGACTCAAAGCCCCGAAGTCAGAGACCTGGCTCACTGACATGGCTAGCTTTCTCAGTCTGGAGAAAATAAAGTCCACCCTGTGAGGGTCAATGTCAGGGTTTGTCCGGAAGTGGCAGCCGTTCATCGACTTCATTCGAGAAAATTAACCGTTGGCAGAGAAGGAGGGAGGTGTGGTTTAGCTTAGATTAGTGTGTAAGAAAGGTGGGACCTGTGAGGGAGGAAGACAGTCTTTGCACTATGTTTATATTTGTATGTACACTGTTCCTTCTGTTATTGTTACAAAATCACGAATACCTCAATAAAATGTTTTATATATAAAAAAAGAAATAGCCCAGTGGGCTAGACAGCTGGTTTGTGATGCAGCGTGAGTTCAATTCCCGTGTCAGCTGAGAATTCTGAATTCTCCCTCAGTGTACCCGAACAGGCGCCGGAATGTGGCGACTCGGGGCTTTTCACAGTAACTTCATTGCAGTGTTAATGTAAGCCTACTTGTGACAATAAAGATTATTGATTTATTTTATGTGAATCCATTTGGAAAAATCATCGATTTCTGCATTGCTAGGGAAGAGATTGGTTATTGGAAAGGATGTATAGGTTGGAAGCTTGCTACTGGAAAAGGATGACAATTGTAATTATGTCCTTTTATCTTGATCAGCTCAAATGGGCGTCGGAGAAGGAAAGTCAATTGGACAGTGGTACGGACCTAACACTGCAGCGCAAGTATTGAAGTAAGTATGAATCGCAGCTCCAGAAGCAGCAAGAGTCTGGTCAACCCGGAGTGAGAATGAAAACAGCTTTGCGAAACCAATCTCTTTACGCTGTGTAGATATTTTTATGTCTTGCATGTTTTTTGGTATCTCTCTGCACACATCTGTTATGTGGAGATGCCGGCATTAGACTGTGGTGAGCACAGTAAGAAGTCTTACAACACCAGGTTAAAGTCCAACATGTTTGTTTCAAACACTAGCTTTCGGAGCACTGCTCCTGAAACAAACATGTTGGACTTTAGCCTGGTGTAAGACTTCTTACTGTGCACACATCTGTTGACTGAGCCTCTGATCATCGGCACCTTTCTGATTGGTCATTTTCTAGCACATAGTTAACAGGAACCAGTCAGGTCAAAGCTTCCCTATCGTGATGTCACCTTGTCCCTGCCAGCTTGTACTCGCAAGCTTGAGTGGCCACATAACCTGAGAGTTCCCCTGTCGCCCAGTACAAATCTCTGTGCAGTCACTAGAACTCTCTCCTTGTCTCCTTTTCCACCCTACTATCCTGCTCCCTCCTGGCCCGTCCTGTGACAAGCTTTTTTTTCCTGGCTCCTTCCTGAAGCTATCGCTTTGAGCTGTGAGTTCGCTCTGCCAATTATTGGTCAGGAACCCTGCAATAGTTTAAATGTATCAGGAATCATCCTCCACAAATGTAACAATCCCTGCTCTGGAATAAAGTGACAAGTTCAGGTTGGGTATAGGACCAGATTGTATTAGCAGCTTGTGTTAATTCAGTTAAAACATTGTGCATCAGTTATGGATGCAATACTGAGATACTAATTAAACTGTGCACAGAAATGCACTGGAGACACAATCTGCTGATTAGTAAAAATTTAGAGATCAACCTTTAATGACCAATGTAAAGTGCTGGATATTAATACAATTGTTCTATTTAATTTCATTTTTGCAAGATAACTTTACATTTATAGGATGGCTGTGGTAACTGCATGTAGCATTTACTACTTATCAGAACTCCTGTGACATTGCTCATGGTGAGTAGGAGGATATGTTTTATCAAAATTAGAGTGTTATTCAAGTGTGATGGGAAAGTGTAAATGAGAGAAGTATGCGCAATGCATTTACGAAGTTACTGTATTTGGGATTAGCTACTTTGTTACTGTATTTGGGATTAGCTACTAAAGTGGTCCCTTTGTTCAAGAAGGGGAGTAGAGATAACCCCGGTAACTATAGGCCGGTGAGCCTAACGTCTGTGGTGGGTAAAGTCTTGGAGAGGATTATAAAAGATACGATTTATAATCATCTAGATAGGAATAATATGATTAGGGATAGTCAGCATGGTTTTGTGAAGGGTAGGTCATGCCTCACAAACCTTATCGAGTTCTTTGAGAAGGTGACTGAACAGGTAGACGAGGGTAGAGCAGTTGATGTGGTGTATATGGATTTCAGTAAAGCGTTTGATAAGGTTCCCCACGGTCGGCTATTGCAGAAAATACGGAGGCTGGGGATTGAGGGTGATTTAGAGATGTGGATCAGAAATTGGCTAGTTGAAAGAAGACAGAGAGTGGTAGTTGATGGGAAATGTTCAGAATGGAGTTCAGTTACGAGTGGCGTACCACAAGGATCTGTTCTGGGGCCGTTGCTGTTTGTCATTTTTATAAATGACCTAGAGGAGGGCGCAGAAGGATGGGTGAGTAAATTTGCAGACGACACTAAAGTCGGTGGAGTTGTAGACAGTGCGGAAGGATGTTGCAGGTTACAGAGGGACATAGATAAGCTGCAGAGCTGGGCTGAGAGGTGGCAAATGGAGTTTAATGTGGAGAAGTGTGAGGTGATTCACTTTGGAAAGAATAACAGGAATGCGGAATATTTGGCTAATGGTAAAATTCTTGGTAGTGTGGATGAGCAGAGGGATCTCGGTGTCCATGTACATAGATCCCTGAAAGTTGCCACCCAGGTTGATAGGGTTGTGAAGAAGGCCTATGGTGTGTTGGCCTTTATTGGTAGAGGGATTGAGTTCCGGAGCCATGAGGTCATGATGCAGCTGTACCAAACTCTGGTACGGCCGCATTTGGAGTATTGCGTACAGTTCTGGTCGCCTCATTATAGGAAGGACGTGGAAGCTTTGGAACGGGTGCAGAGGAGATTTACCAGGATGTTGCCTGGTATGGAGGGAAAATCTTATGAGGAAAGGCTGATGGACTTGAGGTTGTTTTCGTTAGAGAGAAGAAGGTTAAGAGGTGACTTAATAGAGGCATACAAAATGATCAGAGGGTTAGATAGGGTGGACAGCGAGAGCCTTCTCCCGCGGATGGAGGTGGCTAGCACGAGGGGACATAGCCTTAAATTGAGGGGTAATAGATATAGGACAGAGGTCAGAGGTGGGTTTTTTACGCAAAGAGTGGTGAGGCCGTGGAATGCCCTACCTGCAACAGTAGTGAACTCGCCAACATTGAGGGCATTTAAAAATTTATTGGATAAGCATATGGATGATAAGGGCATAGTGTAGTTAGATGGCCTTTAGTTTTTTTTTTCATGTCGGTGCAACATCGAGGGCCGAAGGGCCTGTACTGCGCTGTATCGTTCTATGTTCTATGTTTTATGTTCTACTATCATTAAACGGTGTGTGAGGAGAAGAGAGATTGGGATGCAGATTGGATGCAATGTGGGAAATAGTGTCTTGGGGGGGAATTCCCTCCCTGGTTGAGTTGTACCTTCTTCCAGACTGCACTGCTAAAGAATTATCATCCTCTGACAGGCCACTGTCCCTCCTGGTTCACATTGTTCAGTCCAGTTACTATCAGAGGGACTTCATCAACATAATATCCATTTTCTAGAAGTGTGATTTATAATGAAGTGGGTCACCTACTCGGATGTGCAATTCCCTGGCCCAAGAATGGCCCTAAGTGTTTAGGGAACAACTATCATCTCCAAAGGGTGAAAACCGACAAAGCCTATGCACTGGGTACTTTAAAATTCCTGTTTGATCTGATGAAAGCTTTTCTACTTGGAGATCAATAAACAAGGGTAGAGCATCCACGCCAACTAGTGTCCAGAGACTGTAAACACATGAGAACCTTTCTTATAAAACCATTTCAGTGTAACATTGTAACGTATTGTATTGTAATGTAATTCAATGTAATATTGAAAAATCCCATTAAAACATAATGGTTACCACAAGAAAAGGGTTATTTATATCCAACAATGGGTAGGTTGGGACATAATAAAAATGGGAAATTGCGTACGGCATTGTTTGCATAGATATTTTAGCAAGCCAATGTGTACCAGTTGATTTCCTCTGATGGTCTACATGGAGTCAAATACAGTATTCATATACATTAATGATCTGGAGGAAGGAACTGAAGGGACTGTTGCTAGGTTTGCAGATGATACAAAGATCTGGGGTGAGATTCTCTGAGCCCGGGGTCGGGCTGGAGAATCGCCGCAACTGGCGCGAATCGCGCCACGCTCGCACGCGATTAGAGAATTGGCACCGGCGCAGTGAGCGCCAGCCAGGGCCGCTCTACGCCCCCCCCCCCCCCCCGGCGATTCTCCGCCCGGGATGGATCGAGCTGCTGTACCGAAATCCCGAGTCCTGCCGGCGCCGTTCTAACCTGGTTTTACCCGGCAAACCTCGGCTGGAAGGGTCCGGGGGCGGCCTGTGGGGGGGGGAGGGGGGTTTGACCCCGCAGGTAGGGCCTCCACTGTGGCCTGGCCCGCAATCGGGGCCCACCAATCGGCGGGCCAGCCTCTCGGGCTGGGGGCCTCCTTTGTTCTGCGGCAGCCCCTCTAGCCCTACGCCATGTTGCGTCAGGGCCGGTGTGGATACGGGGGACACCGCGCATGCGCGGACCGGCGGCGCCCATCTGACGCCAGGATCGGCCACTGGTGCGTCGTCGGTCGCTCCAGTGCCGTGCTGGCCCCCAGTGGGGGCCAGAATTACCTGGGCAGCACGGTAGCATTGTGGATAGCACAATTGCTTCACAGCTCCAGGGTCCCAGGTTCGATTCTGGCTTGGGTCACTGTCTGTGCGGAGTCTGCACATCCTCCCCGTGTGTGCGTGGGTTTCCTCCAGGTGCTCCGGTTTCCTCCCACATTTCAAAGATGTGCAGGTTAGGTGGATTGGCCATGATAAATTGTCCTTGGTGTCCAAAATTGCCCTTAGTGTTGGGTGGGGTTGCTGGGTTGTGGGGATGGGGTGGAGGTGTTGACCTTGGGTAGGGTGCTCTTTCCAAGAGCTGGTGCAGGCTCGATGGGCCGAATGGCCTCTTTCTGCACTGTAAAATTCTATGATCCAATGGAATTGCTGATCCTGAGACCAAGTTGACGCCGTCAAGAAACGCGACAGCGTTTATGACAGGGTCTTTACTTAGCCTCAGGATCAGAGAATCCTGCCCCTCGTAGTATTGAGGAAGCAGGTAGTATTGAGAAAGCAGGTGCGCTACAGAAGGACTTGGACAGGCTAGGAGAGTGGGCAAAAAAGTGGCAGATGAAATACAATGTGGAAAAGTGTGAGGTTACGCACTTTGGAAGGAGAAATGGAGGCATAGACTATTTTCTAAATGGGAAGATGCTTAGGAAATCAGAAGCACAAAGGGACTTGGGAGTCCTTGATCACAATTCTCTTAAGTTTAATGTGCAGGTTCAGTCGGCAGTTAGGAAGCCAAATACAGTGATAGCATTCATGTTGAGAGGGCTAGAATACAAGACCAGGGATGTACGCCTGAGGCGATGTAAGGCTCTGGTCAGACCCCGTTTGGAGTATTGTGAGCAGTTTTGGGCCCCCATATCCAAGGAAGGATATGCTGGCCTTGGAAAGGGTTCAGAGGAGGTTCGCAAGAATGATCCCTGGAATGAAGAGCTTATCGTATGAGGAACGGCTGAGGACTCTGGGTCTGTACTCGTTAGAGTTTAGAAGAATGAGGGGGGGATCTTATTGAAACTTACAAGATACTGTGAGGCCTGGATAGGGTGGGCGTGGAGAGGAGATCTCCACTTGTAGGAAAAACTAGAAGCAGAGGACGCAACCCCAGGCTAAAGGGACGAACCTTTAAAACAGACATGAGGAGGAGTTTCTTCAGCCAGAGGGTGGTGAATCTGTGGAACTCTTTGCTGCAGAAGGCTGTGAAAGCCAAATCACTGAGTGTCTTTAAGACAGATATAGATAGGTTCTTGATTAATAAGGGAATCAGGGGTTATGGGGAGAAGGCAGGAGAATGGAGATGATGAACATATCAGCCATTATTGAATGGCGGAGCAGACTCGATGGGCCGAGTGGCCTAATTCTGCTCCTATGTATTATGGTCTTACCATCTAATGAGACTTGAGGTACCTGGATATTATGGGAAATTAGTAAAAAAGTGCTATGAGCATAGTGGGATTTGCTAGCAGTGGCATAGGCGTGATCAGCTGAAATAGTCTCCTGTGTTTTAATTTCTGATTTTGTTATTTGCTAATATTGCTTTCATGTTACATAAATCTGCCAGCAGATATGTTTAACGTCCTCCCTCACTGCTCAGAAATAATCGGAGCAGGCTCAAATGGCTGAATGGCCTACTCTTGTTCTTTAGTCCTATGTCCATAATTGCCTACTTTATTTATTTCCAAATTTGAAGCCTGAATTTCTTAAACATTTTGGATTGAGAAAAGGCAGTCTATCACTCCTGTTTCATTTGTTCCTTTGCCACCACGGTAGATTCCTCTCAAGAGGGTTGTTTGCTGTGAACTTTACTCCATTTCTTCCCATTCAGCTTCCCTTCCAATATTCTGGCTTCTGTGCTCTTCTGCTTAGCTGAGTTGGATTGGATCACGTCAACTCCAGTGTCTCTCCCCAACTGCTCCCTTCTGAATCTAGGGCTTAGCATCTGGTAGCAACATTTACATCCATTCATCAGATGAAAACTGAACAAAAAATTAGGTTGGCTGCGCAAGTAATACCTCTGGGCAGGTTAGGATGGACAAGGCTGGGTCTGAGCAGAATAGTTGCTCGGGACTGCAGAATAGTTGCTTGGGACTGCACCAGTGAAAACGTGGCCTTTGCCACATTAGGGACATCTTGAGACCCAGACTTCCACCTCAGGTTGGATGTTGAGACAAAATCTAATGGGCAAAGTTGGACAATGTATGGATACAATAAAATTTACTTTGCAAACTGGAGGTTTCTAACAACAGGTTGTATCTTTTGAGTTGTGTTTGTAATAAGTGCAGTTAGCTGACCAAGGAATCAAAATGGCAGCAAAAGGGTTTGGAAAAAGCATTTAGAATGACTGCTTTGACTTATCTGTTCCTTGCAACTTGTAGTTGTTTACTGACTACTGAATCTTGATTTGTTTATGACTAGTAGTTTTCCTCTTCACTTGCAACCCATTTATTTCTACACAAATTAATTTTAGGTTTGTCATTTGTTAAATCTAAGATTTCTCAGAATCACATGTAAGAGTGGCATTGGAAAATTTCACGAGTTTCAGTGTGACACCTGAGATGTGAGGGATACAAGCGTATGCTAGACCTCGCTTTTTATATACAATAGATGATCTTCTGTATAATTACTCATGATAAATCAGGGTTTTGTTGTCTTTTGTTGTTCCAAAAGGATGGGCGGTGTTTGGGTGTAGATGTGCTATTCAAGAATTTGGAAGAAATTTCTAAGACTTCTTCCCAGTTCTCAATGCAAGATGTGTTCTCTTGTTTATTCCTAAAAATAAATAATATTTCCCAAATTTATTACAGTTCGATAAATGTTGATTCAAAAATCACTGTTCTTGAATTTAGAGCATAAACAATATAAAGTGT
The DNA here is from genome assembly GCF_902713615.1 of Scyliorhinus canicula. NCBI lineage: Eukaryota > Metazoa > Chordata > Chondrichthyes > Carcharhiniformes > Scyliorhinidae > Scyliorhinus > Scyliorhinus canicula. The sequence goes on along the minus strand of NC_052158.1, from coordinate 60,143,952 downwards.
AAGTCTTTCTCGCCTGCTCCTGAAGTAAAAATCAGAACTTCAAAGTATTTATTGTGAAACATTCACCTTAAAATGTTCTAAAACATTTATGCCGGAAATTGTTTTAAATTGATTTAGACAAACAAACTCGTGAAAAACAAGCTGTTGTAGCTGTCAAGCTGTTTGGCGCGTTCTGGGAGATTCTCTGCATTTCAGGCTGTGGCATCCTGGGAATTGTCGGCTCTAATATAATTGTTTTTTTAAAAAAGTATTTTTATTAAGGTTTTGCAGAATTTTTCATAATAAAACAGTAGAAACAATAATAACAAAAAATACTAGTGAATATTAACGTAGTGTAAAAAGAGAATATAGAATAACAATTAAATAGACATTACCCCACACGACCCAGTCTTCCCACACCATCCCAATGAAGCACTCTTTCCCCCACCCCCCTACGGATGGCTGCTGCTGCTGACATTTTAATTTTCCCCGAGAAAGTCGATGAACGGCTGCCACCTCCGAGAGAACCCTAGCGTAGACCCTCATAAAGCAAACTTTATTTTCTCAAGGCTGAGAAACCCAGCCATGTCGTTAACCCAAGTCTCTACACTTGGGGGCTTTGAGTCCCTCCACATTGATAAAATCTGTCTCCGGGCTACTGAGGAGGCAAAGACCAAGACGTTGGCCTCTTTCGCCCCCTGAACTCCCAGGTCTTCTGACACTCCAAAGATCGCTATCTCTGGACTCGGCACCACCCGTGTGTTGAGCACCTTGGACATTGCCCTCGCGAACCCTTGCCAGAACTCTCTAAGCTCCGACATGCCCAAAACATGGTTTGCAGGGCTGCCCTTGCACCTCATCCAACTGTCTTCTACCCCAAAAAACTTTCTCATTCTCGCTGCCGTCATGTGTGCTTGGTGGACCACCTTAAATTGAATTAGACTGAGCCTGGCACATGATGAGGAAGAATTAACCCTGCCCAGGACCTCTGCCCACAGACCCGCTTCCAACTCCTCACCTAGCTCCTCCTCCCACTTGCCCTTGAGCTCCTCCACCGGGGTTTCCTCCGCCTCCTGTAGTTCCTCTCTGATATAATTGTTAACACAAGTGAAAGCCCTGGAAAGAATGCCCACTCCATCTGTACGCTTTGAGAGGCTGAAGCCTCTTGAGTACCAAAGAATAGTATATCGCGTATTATGTGATTTATTTGCTACATTCTCTGATTTATTTCAAACTTTACCATAAAAAATTCACTGGTTATGTGCAAGATAGAAGAAAGACTTAGATTTATATGGTGCTTGTCACGGCAATGGTGTCTCAAAGCGATTTATAGCCAAATGAAGTACTTTTGAAGTGCGGTCACTGTTGTAAGAATTGCAGCAGCTGATTTGTGCAGCCACAATTACAAAAACTTCATAGCTGTCCAGCCAATTCACCTTCTGCCATTCCCCACCAGTGTTGAGCATACACGGTGATTGTTTTTATCAGAAGGAGTTGGATGCAATATGAAGCAGGGAATTGTCATGAGGAAGGTTAAAAATTGTACAGTGCTGGAGGAAGAAGAGTAAAGGGTGTAATAATTGTGTACTGCTCGTGGGTGAAAAAGGTGCTATAAACTGTCTGCCATTTATTAATAAAGTAGGGAAGGGTGCAATGACTGCATACTTAGCGGATAAGGGAGGAGCGGATGTGACGATCGCATAACATTGGTGAGTAATGACAGAAGATGAAATAGCTGGGTAATTGCTTTGGACCAGCTACTTCAGCATAGGCTGGGAATTGAACATGGCACCTGGTCTGCCTGGTTCAGTATGTGACCGGGTGCGTGACTTACTTTTTTTTGTCCTGGTTCAGGGTGAATAACAATATTCATCGTTTCTTTTAGGAAGCTCACATTCTTTGACAACTGGAGCTCGTTAGCAGTTCATGTTGCGATGGATAACACAGTAATAATTGACGACATCAGTAAGTGCTAGCATGCGGTTGAACCTATAAAATTCTGTGTTCCTGATTACCTCCCTCGGGTTGAACTCTACTGTGAATGTTACAATCTCTGTTAATAGCCTCCTCTCTCAAGTGGAAGAAAGTAGGCCCAAGCCCCATTCCTGTGCAGCACTGAGGGAATCTTTTGAATTAGCTGTTAATCTGGGGAGTTGCTTATCACTATGATTTAGTTTGATCCTGTGGTTTTATATGAGGAAAGTGAGGGCCAACACTTGGCCAACTTTTCTTCCTAAAGTTGAAAATGAAATGAAAATCGCTTATTGTCACGAGTAGGCTTCAATGAAGTTACTGTGAAAAGCCCCTAGTCGCCACATTCCGGCGCCTGTCCGGGGAGGGAGGCTGGTACGGGAATCGAACCGTGCTGCTGGCCTGCTTGGTCTGCTTTAAAAGCCTTGTGAGCTAAACCAGCCCCTAGCAGTTACACTAGCATAAGTAGATTAACAACTATTATATCCATTATATTTAGGATCCAACTGTCTGTACAAGACTGCTCCCTTTGCCAACATAAGTCACTGCACTTCAGAATAGTTTATTGACTATGAAACATTTTTCAGAAATGTGATGTAGTGGTCTTTAGACAGATTCCTTCATGAGTTAAAAAGAGACGGCAATGGTCACCTCACCATGTCTTGTAGTCTGTAAAATATATTGAAAATCTTTGTCAACTTTCTCATCCATTCTTATGTTTATAACAGAAACTCCCTATTAAACTTGTTCTACAATTCCATCCTTTCCCCCAATGGGGGACTGGAGCACCAAGTTTTCCTTTTCTCAGCTCTTCACCTTGCACTACAGATAACGCCTGCTGTAACTAACTCTTGCTTCTGTTACCTAAATCATCAGATAAAATCCAAAATATTCAACACAATGACGACTCTGGATTATGTCTGCATGCCCCAATCCAGTTATTCCCTGCCCTCTGACCTCATTTCCCTTGCACAGCACATGATTATTTAACATCTCACTGCACTGCCACAGGGGATTAACAGGGATATTGGTTTATGAGTGTAGTTAAATAATAAACAAGAAAATCCATATCCCAGGAGAGCCAATGGCTCAACCATGTGTGTTCATAATTTAATGCAATCACCGCAGCACTGTGGGCAGCTGTGGTTTATTGCTCTTTCAGTGCAAACGTATAAAAGGTGTAGCCAGCTTCTGTAAGATAAAATTGTGAACTTGTAACAGGAACACATTGTGATGTTTAATGGTGCACTGGTGAATATGGTGCATTCTTTTTGCTCCCCCTTTCTTCCTATCTCTCAGAAAGACTGACGTACTAATCTATGGACGCACTCTTTTTCCTCCTCCTCGTCTTCCCATCACTCACTCCACCATGGATGGCCAAGTGGCCATTCTTAATGCACAAACAGCTAGTCAACCCGATCCTGCTCGTGGTTCTTGCTTACCTGCTTGCTTAGAGTGCCAGAGGCTAATTGGGAGAAATTGTTTTTACATAGCATCCTTGGGAGTCCCAAAACACTTTACATATTAAATGCTTTTGAGGTGTAATCATTATTGTAATGTGGCCAATTTCCACAATTGATCTCGTAAAATCTCATAGACAGAATGGTGATAAATGACTAGATATTGTCTTAATAGTGTCAATTGATACTTTATTTTATTCATTGGACGTGGGCATCGCTGGCTGGCTCAGCACTTACTGACCATTCTTTTTTTAAAATGTTTTTATTCTCCATTTCCACATTTTCCTTCAAAATTTACACCCCACCCACATACAAAATCAATCCCCTTAACAATAACAACGATCCCATCCTCCCACCACCCCAAACAACGGCCCACCTGTCAATATATGCATCCAATAAAACAAACCCTCCCACGGTGGAAACAAAAAACAAACGAGAAAAAGAAAAAGGAGTTCGGGACCGCCCATGGTCACCATAGAGTCCACTCTTCCCCCCTCCCCCACACTCAACGCCATCCAACCTCTGAAAGAGTACCGTACATGATACCCAAGAGTTGTAACCCCCCCCCTCCCCACCGCCGCCGTCTCCAACTCCTCCCGTCCACTGCCTCTTGTAAAACACTCCTCCCCCCGACCTCGGTTCCTTCCCCTCAACTTTCCTCCCCGGCTAGACCACTCGGATCCTGTTCTGCCAGGCTCCGATGGCCGCAACCCCTCCCCCCACCTCACTCCTATTCACTGGCCGGCTTAAACGGGCCAGTGTGGAGGCCCCCACCCGGGTCCCTTTCCCCTTTTCCCGACCCTAGGAAAGCCCAGAAATCCCCTTTTAGGACACAAACCCCACATATCCACCTACACCCCAAAGAGCCCTCACTTCGAGTGAAAGTCCCATCACTTCCCTTGTCCAAATATATACAACATTGGCTCCTTTAGCCCATTCACCCGCACGCAGTGAAACAAAAAAGAAGAAAATACAGTCATGAGGTTACATGGCCATTTCTCAATTTCTCAGTTCTGCCACTTCTGCGTTCGCAAACTCCTCCACTGCTTGCGCCGTTCCAAAATAAAAGCCCTTGAGCTTGTAAGTCACCCTCAGTTTCGCTGGATATACAATGCTGCACTGCACCTTGCTAATGTACAGTGCCCTCTTCACCCGGTTGAAAGCAGCCCGCCTCCTCGCCAGCTGCACCGTAAAGTTCTGGTATACACGTATACCAGCTCCAGCCCACTGCACCACCCGCTTCTGCTTGGCCCAGCACAGGACCTTCTCCTTCACACTGTACCTACGGAAGCAGAGTCACTACCCTTAGCGGCTCACTCGCCTTTGGTACAGGCCTCCACGACTGATGAGCCCAATCCAGTTCATATAGGGAGGGATCCTCCCCCTGCCCCAATAGTTTCGCCAGCATCACGGGAAAATACTCAGTCGGCCTCGGCCCTTCAACTCCTTTGGGCAGCCCCACAATCCTCAAATTCTGTCTCCTGGATCTGTTTTCCAGGTCTTCCATTTTTCCTCGCAGATCCTCCACCAGCACACTCAAAACCTCCCTCATCTCCTTCCTCATTGTCTCCATGTATTTTGTAAACTGCCTTTCGAATTCTGCAGCCATCACCGTAGTTATTTCTTCAGCCGTAAGCAATGCTGCCTTCCCTGGTGCTCCAGCCTCCATTTTCCTTGGTGACCCTGCGGTGACCTTTCCACTCCCCGACGGACCTTCTGCTGTTTTTTTTACGGCCGTCTTTTTGCTCACCCTCGACATTTTCCTTTACTGTACCTTCACTGTGCCTCCTCTGTGCCTTCTCCCTGCTTTTGCCGCCTCCGTGGACCCTGGGACCGAGCTTAAAGCCCCGAAAATGCCGTTCCCGAACGGGAGCCCTCCATTGCGCGGCTGCCTCCCGCCCACTGTCACCGGAAGTCAAAACAACCATTCTTAATTGCCCTTGAACTGAGTGGCCATTTAGAGGGTATTATATTGGCCATGTACAAGAAGAATTCTCCTGCTCCCGAATAGGATCATAGGATCTTTTCCATCAGCCTGAGAAGGCGGACAGGGCCTTGGTTTAGTATCTTGTTTGGCAGATACCAGCCCCACACTCCATCAGCACTGCACCGAAGAGTCAGTCCAGATTCTGTGCTCGAGCCTCTAGAGAGGACCATGAACTCATAACTTTTTCACTGAAAGGCGAGAGTGCTACGGCTGCACCAAGGTTTTGTCTAACCTCTAAAGGATTGTTTTCTTGTCCACTTACAAAGAAATAATTTTTGAACATTTGTGTTTCTCCTTTCAATGCTTAGACTAGCCTCCCTACTAAGCAATTTTAGTGTTAATAAGTATAGAGAAAGTACAGTGCCAAAGCGAGGTGAGAAACTCTGGTCAATCTGGAAATAATTTCTGGATGACGTCAAGCTTGGGCTTAATTTGTCGGTTATACTTGGGCCAAGATCCTAATATAAACAAACGGACCTTCATAAATTCAACATGGAACCTCTTGTATCAAGAATCATCCTGAGCTTTTTTTTTCCCCTTGTTCAATTCCCCATCAAATATATTTTAAAGTTTTGGTTCCTTGATAGGATACGGCTCCATAATCGACAATCACACACTGAGTTGACCAGTTGACCATTATTTCACCAGACCTCCGACAATGGTGTTGGTGGGCTTTTGCTGCCAATGGGTCATCAAAGCTGGACTCAATCTTGGTCTCACAATGGCAAATATTATGGGGGGCTTGATGAACAGCCATCAGGAGCACAAATTTGACTCATTTTCCTCTCCTTAACATAGAGAGTTGGGATCAGTTGTTGTGTCCCATTGTTGCTATGGCTAAGATTAGCCAACCCAGCAAAGACCAGAGGTCCATTCTGGCACCTACTGATCACCTCAGATGTATGTGTATCCAACAAATTAATAGAAGAGCCATTTCGGCACAGACTTGTAGGGCCGAAGGGCCTGTTCCTGTGCTATAATTTTTCTTTGTTTTTATATATTTACCCTTAATCATAGCTGAGCAAACAAAAATCATTGTTCATTTCTCCAACTGGAATATCAGTTTACCTCGTGAATCAACCCAAGTTAATGGTTACTTAATATCAGGTAGACTTTGAAGTCTTAAAGGGAGACATTATGGTTTCTGTCCTCTCTCATGGTAGCAGTCAGATATCCTGAATCCTGATGGTGTCTCTAAGCAAAGCCTATTTGCTGTTGAGTATACACTGCATAGATCCAAACATGAACTTAGAGATTGATATTGTTAAGTAAACACACAACTTTTTGTCAGTCATTTTAGCACAGAAAGAGGCCATTCAGCCAATCAAAAACATATTAATGACATCCCATCCCATCTAATGGTCAAAAAAATAAAAGAAAATTACTGCGGATGCTGGAATCTGAAATGAAAGAGAAAATGCTGGAAAATCTCAGCAGGTCTGGCAGCATCTGTGAAGCGAGAAAAGAGCTAACGTTTCGAGTCCGATGACTCTTTGTCAAAGCTTTGACAAGAGACGTCGGACTCGAAACGTTAGCTTTTTTCTCTCCTTACAGATGCTGCCAGACTTGCTGAGATTTTCCAGCATTTTCTCTTTACCATCTAATGGTCAATATGGTGAACAGATGCTGTCGCAACAGAGATACTTGTTTGACACCACAAGCCACATTTGCTAATCAGAGTTCCTATCCGTTACCCTGACTCGGTCTCCTTCCACTCGGTCAGTTTAGAAGCAGGCCAATAATACCCCTCCAATTTCAATAGCTTCAACTTCAGCTAGTAGTCTCGTTGGGGCACTTTAATCAAATGCGTTCTGTTGTTGGTGCTGCGTATAGGCAAGGTTGGGACAGGATGAAGCGGGCTATCACCAGTTTCACATCTTGTTTTGTAACAGAGATGTTGTGCAAGTCTGAGAGTCCATGTGCGGCAGCAGCAGCAGCAGCAGCAGCATTCCCACAAACTGATGGTCCGAGGCCGTTCAATGGGTATCCATCAGGTGCAAATTGCTCAGAAGACACATTGGCATGGAAACCATTAGTGTTGCTAATACCACTAAGGCTGGGACTCAGCGAGATCAATGAAGCTTACATCAAAACACTAAAGGTATAGTTGTTTTCCCCTGGCAGAAGGCAGTGGACTTGTAATAAGAAGGAAAATAAATGTGAATGCTGGAAATCTGTATCTAATTTTTCAGCACAGAAAAAGACCAATCTGACCAAAGGTGTTTGTGCTCTGCACAGCCCCACTGTGACTGTGGTAAACGAACCCTCCTTAGCTTCCTCGACCTGCCTGAAGCCTGTACTATCAAACCATCCTGCTCCACTGTGTCCCCTGGGTGGGAATGTACTCACATGGTTCCATTTGTATCTATCTAATCACAGCCAGAGTATCACTTGCAGTGGCTTCCGTTCCCATTCTTGCACCATTATCTCCAGAATCTCCCAACCATCTGCCCTTGATCCCCTTCCTATTTCTCCTCAACATGCTACACTTCAGTAACATCATCTTAAAATGCATCAGATTCCCATATGCTGCCTACACTCCGCTCTATCTCTCTGCTGCCTCTGATTTGTCTCACTGCTTGATTAGCATATATACGATGAGCAAGAATTTCCTCCTGGTAAATATTAGGAAGCCGTTCTCATTGGTCACTGCCGCTAACTCCATTCTTGAGCCACTGACTGCATCCCTCCTATCACAGACCTTTACTTTCCTCTCCCTGCTTGTGTCAGGTCATCAATCATTCCAGTGCTGAAAGTCATCAACCTGAAACATTAACTCTGCTTCTCTCCCCACAGATGCTGAGTGTTTCCAGTATTTTCTATTTTTAATTATTGATTTTAACCATCCTCCTGGTCATGGTGTGAAGCTGAAGCATACTGTTGCAATCTTGGCATTCTATTTGAACCTGAGCTGAACTTCTGATTCCATATCTATAATAATAATAATCGCTTATTGTCAAGTAGGCTTCAGTGAAGTTACTGTGAAAAGCCCCCTAGTCGCAACATTCTGTGGGGGTGCTGGTACGGGAATTGAACCCGCGCTGCTGCCTTGTTCTGCATTACAAGCCAGCTGTTTAGCCCACTGTACTAAACCAGCCCCTTGTTTACTCTAATCCACCCCAGAACCACTAACTCGACTTCCATAGCATTGGCCATCTCTGCCGGGCCTTGTTATATCTATTGATGAAACCTTCATCCATGCTTCTGTTGTTAAGAGTTTATGTTCCTATGCTCTCCTTGTGCCATCTAACATACCCCCTGTAACTAGAGCTAAATCAAAATGCTGTTGCTCTATTACATCTTGGACCAAATCCTGTTCACTGCCTTGACACCCCCACCTCCCCCACACATATTGTCTTCTGTCCTGCATGTGCATAATCTTCTGCCTTGTGCCCCCTGAGCGCGTTGTCTTCTGCCTTGTGGCCACTGCACACATTCCTTTCTGCCCTGTGCCCCCTGCGTGTCTTCTTTCTGTGCCCCCTGAGCACATTGGCTTCTGCCCTGTGGCCACCACGCAAAACATCTTCTGCTCTGTGCCCCCTCCTGTCCACGTCGCCGTCCCCCCTCTGTCCACTGCATGCGTCGCTGTCCGCCCTGTGTCACGTCGCCATCCGCCCTCTGTCCACTGTGCGTGTCATCTTATGCCCTGTGCAGCCTGCGCATCATCTTCCGCCCTGTGCCCCCAGCGCGTGCATCGTCTTCCGCTCTGTGCCCCCCGCACGCATCGTCTTCCGCCCTGTGTCTCCTCAGCGCGCATCCGCCCTGTGCACCCCACGTGTCGTCTTCCGCTCTGTGTCCCCCTGCACGCATCGTCTTCCGCCCTGTGTTCCCCTGTGCTGGTTGCCTTCCTCCCTGTGCCCCCCGTCCGCGTCGCCTTCCTCCCTGTGCCCCCCCACGCATGTCGCCTTCCTCCCTGTGCCCCCTTCACGTGTCACCTTCCTCCCTGTGCCCCCTGCATTGTCTTCCGCACTGTGGCCCCCCACCCCCACGCGTGTGGCCTTCCGCCCTGTGCCCCACCCCCCCCCCCCCCCCCCCCCAGCGTCGCCATCCGCGTGTTCCATCACGCGCCTCGTCATCCACCCTGTGTTCCCCCCCCCCCCACCCCCCGGTCGTCTTCCGCCCTGCGCCCCCCCGGTCGTCTTTCACCCTGCGCCCCTCTCAGTTTGAATTCTGACCTGTGCTCCCCCCGTTACTCGCTCCCCCTGCGTGTGGTCGTCTGCCGCCTCGTCTCTCTGCCCCCTGCGTATGTTGCCACCTATCGCTCTTACCCCGCCCCCCCCCCCCTTTTTATTTCCTCTTGCCTTCATTTATTCTTCAATTACTAACTTCCATTTCTTTTTCAGAAGTGCTTCATGATGCCACAGTCCCTCGGAGTCATCGGTGGAAAGCCCAACAGTGCCCATTATTTTATTGGATATGTAGGTCAGTCAGTGCTGAAAAGCACCGTCCCTCCAATCCATCGCGAAAGACCTTGTAAATTTTAAGTGCAGTGGGAACTTTAGAAGGATCTGCTTTAAACTGGTCAGCAGTGCGGTCGAAACTATGCAGTGAATATGGCAGGGGGTGGGTAAATGTCAGACCAAGTGGGATGCACGCTTTCCCCATCGTTCCTTTACTGAGTGTCCTCTGGTTCACCATCAGCAATGCCAGAAGAATCTGCTGGTAAAGTAGCTTTACCTTCTGAATTGTACTTAGAAACTACCTAATAAAGGAGTGACATTATATGGCAAATATGTTTCCAAAGTATTCTACGTTGAAGAGCATAACTGGCTCCTTATTTTTGTGTGTGTACCACAAACAGATTGGTGTTTGCTGTACACCCTTGGTGTTTAACTCAACTTCCTCAAATACTAGTGTTATATACAAATTAACTAATGATTACTTCTACAAATAATGATAACTATTGCGATTGCATCTGGCTCTGTTTCTGACAGTTACTACAAATTGTACACGCACACACACGTCCAGAAGTGTTACCAAAAAGTCACATTAAAACCTTGATTTCCAAGACTTGTAACTGGATCCTTTTTCATAAAAATTAAAAATTCCTCTGTGTTTTGCAGAAAATGAGCTTATCTACCTCGATCCACACACAACACAGCCTGTGGTGGAGCCATTTGATGACTTCTCTATACCAGACGAGAGTTTCCACTGTCAGCACCCTCCTTGTAGAATGAACATCTGTGACCTGGACCCTTCCATCGCAGTGGTATGTGCACCACCTTAATGATGGCCAAGAACAAAAACACTTTTGCTAATCCTGTATAGGTTGAGGTTTATAAGGATCATTCTGAAGTGCTTCAGGTGGCAATGGGCTGTCAGACAGGTAACTAGCAGTCAGGAATTACAGATGATCTTTGCAGGCTTTACGAATAATTCATCAATGATGGGAGTACTGCTGAACAAAAGATAAGAAAATCTGAAGGGCGGGAAATCCTGGGCCCCGGTGCTTCTCCGGTTCCTGGGTCCCTTATTCCCCTCCTGCACGATAATCTTTCCCCTTTCAAGGTTCACAAATCAATTCACCAAAAAATCACAGGTCTCAATAAAATGATGATGCCCATTTGTTGCCACCTGGTTTGTTGGTCGTTCTGGGTGAGTGTGCTTAACACTCAATTTGGCTCTGTTTCTTTACTTAGCTCTGGAGTCACCAGGTATCGTTAAGATACCGCCACAAGTTCAAGGTGAAGTTCAAAGCAATAAAACCATACAACAATTAGTAAGTTCAAACAACTGAGTTTATTATAATACAATTATAATAACTACCCATGCACACGTTATAAGGATTAAGCTATTCCTACCGCTAAATAAACTAATACTTATCTCGAAGGAACTGCCGGGTCAGGGAACAAGGCCTCTTGCTCTGCTCTGGTCTGCAGACTTCAGGTTGGTATAAGTTAAAAGGGGTCAGGAGTGTCTATCTCTGGTAGCGATCGTTGTGAGACACTTACTTGCTGGCGGCTGCTGTCCGCTCCTCTCTCTCCTTCAGGGTCTTCTTGGCAAAAGCTGGTCGAGGTGCTGGTCCACGGAGGAGTGCTGGTCAAAGAGAGAGGAGGGCTGGACAAGAAGACTGAACCATGTGTGGGACCTGTCTTTTATAGGTCCCAGGGATCCGCACCCCTTTGGGCGGACTCCCTTACCTGCTTGGAATCGATTGGGTCTCTTCCCAATCGATATGTTTGAATCCCCCCAATACTGAGGCTGTTCCTTAGCTACTGGGTGGGCTCTCAGGCTCTTTGTTTTCGAACCCTGTTGGTGCCTGAGTGTCTGGTATCCTTTACAATGTTGCAGTTGCTTCCCCATTTGTGTCCATTGTATCTGGAATCGTTCCATTAACATTCTAATTATCCCGGTGATTGCCTCATTAGTATGCGGAACGTTTGTTTCGGTGCTGTCTGCTTTCTTAGCAGACAGAATCCACACCTGCTTGGTGCAGCCTGCTGGCACTGCAAACATTGTCCATTTTATCATATATGCTTTGCGTTCCTCCATTTTGAATTCAGGGAAATGGCCAACTTCGGTAGTTACAGGTTACAAATATTGGCCGATATATATGCAGTATGAATCATTAATAATAAAGAGCAGTAATGAGTTACAGTGTTAGATTGTGTGCCCTCCCACCTCAATACTCCGCCCTCCCACTTAAGTACTCTGCCCTCCCAACTCAGTACTCCGCACCCCCTCCTCCGTACTCCGCCCTCCCACCTCAGTCCTCTACCCTCCCACCTCAGTCCTCCGCCCTCCCACAGTCAGTCCTTCACCCTCCCACCGTAGTCCTTCGCCCTCCAACCGTAGTCCTCCGCCCTCCCACCTCAGTCGTCCGCCCTCCCACCTCAGTCGTCCGCCCTCCCGCCTCAGTCCTCCGCCCTCCCGCCTCAGTCCTCCGCCCTCCCACCTGTCCTCCGCCCTCCCACCTCGGTCCTCTGCCCTCCCACCTCGGTCCTCTGCCCTCCCACCTCGGTCCTCCGCCCTCCCACCCCAGTTCACAATCAACAGTCAGTTGGGTGGAAGCCAGAGATGGATGATTATCTGCGAACACTCGCTGGCTGTTATATTTGACTGCTTTATTTGTCTTTTTGGTTTGCAGGGATTTTTCTGCAGCACAGAGGAGGATTTTAACGACTGGTGTAAAAGAATGAAAATGGTATGATTATTTCTCTTAAAATTAGTTGGATCCTCACAGCCACACATCCATCCTTCGGTTGGTTCGGTTAACGTTTCATATAAAGCAGCCCATGTGGTCACCAAGCCTAAAAGGCACATCAGACAGGAAGAGATGCAGTTTCCTCATGTCTTTTCTTTAATAGTAAAACAACGTGTAAAGATTCTAGTACCTGAGCATGTCATTACACAGCAGAATTTAAAACGTGAACAAGTTGGAACTGTCAGCCAAGGCCCACAGGCAGCACTCTTATCTGAGTCATGAGGTCATACTGAGTTTGTCTACACTTGCTTCAAAAAAAAATGCATACCATTTCCAGTGCAGAGCTTGTGAACACCCCCAAGATGGGAGGGAAGGTGAAGAAATACACATTATTTTTTAGTTTGACATTATTCAAGAGAAGTGAGGCCATCTTGTTTTGCGGGCAATGGTGTTGCACCCTGTAATTAAACATTGAATATAATGTGGTTTACTCTTAACTGCCCTCTAAATTGGTCTAGCAAGTCACTCTATCAAACCACCACATAAAAAAAGCATTGTGGGTGTAGCTACACTGCATGGCCTGCAGCGTTTCAGGAAATCAGCACTTCATCACCTTCCCAAAGACAATTAGGGATGGGAAATATATGTTGCCATTGCCAGCGATGCTCACGTCCCAAGAAGGAGTAAATATATGATTCTAATGAGAGGACGATATGCTCCTACAAGGCAGCAAAGTCATTAACTAAACAAAGACTTTGGTCATGGAGTTGAATTGATGTTTGTTGAGGAAATATTACAGAATCAATGTGTTTATTAATTTAAAGCTGCAACTGAGAATTAGAGTTGAGGTTTTGTGGGGATAAATGTATGGCAGTTCCCCATACAGATGGACCCATTTTAATATTGCTGGTGTAATTCTAATGGTGTTTGTACAGTAAGTCAGAGAGCATGCTGTTTTATAAGTAGTCATTATACCAAATCAACACAGTAATATTTTTCTTCCATAGAGTTTCTTTAAGGTTACAGTTTCTAATTGCTGCAACAAATATTTTGTCCTGCTTCAATTTTTTTGTAAGTCAAATTCTATTATTAATTACATGGTTTGCAGGGTATTTGTCATTTGTTTTGGGAATTGAATTCCATGCTTTCCTTGAAAACCTTAAATGACTGACCTCAATGTCATTGCATGTTCCTCATGGGATTTATTCTGCAACATCCCACCTGTCACTGTGGTTCACACTAATTTAATACCCATATGTTTAACCAGCCCTGCCACCTAGTGTATATTGCTGCTGTTGGGACAAAGCTTGGTATGTTGCCTGTCTCACTTAGAACTTATCTCTCACTGCAGATTTCACAGGAGAAGGATGCGCTACTGATGTTTGAGCTGATGGATTTTCAAACTGCTCGCTTCCCCGATGTCCACTGTCTTACTCCCGGTAACAATATGTTTCTGTTGAACTTGATCAAGTCCATTGCTGTTGTGTGAATTACACGAACCGAACCCGAGAATTTTAAAGTAACCAGAACCTGTCTGTCTTCAGACTTTACAGATTCCGAAAGGCTGGAACGATTCTTTGATTCTGAAGATGAAGATTTTGAGATCCTCTCATTATAAAGCAGGACATTTTTGAGTTCAGTTTCTCGAGAGAAAAGTGTTTGGTGATTCTCACGCTGCCAATGTTCTGAAGGATTGGCAAATGGGCACAAGTTTCATGAATTCACGTCATTACCATCAATGCACTGGGATCCTCAGATGGTGCATAACGTTCTGGTCCCCACAGAGAGGAAATATCCCTCATCTGTGAGCTCCGATCATCCTCCAGATATTTGATGCTTTACCAACACATCATATTTATCATGTTCTTAAGCAACAGTTTTTTGTTGTACTTAGAAGTGTATTTGGAGGACATCATTTGAAAGCTCCTGGGGTTTTATCCAGCAGCTTGTTCATTAGCAGTCCTGCAACAACAGAACGGTGTCCTGTTGGAGTTGGAGCATCAAGAAATGAAAAGTAAAAGTGGACAAGATTGCAGACAGGTTGTAGTGTCTCCTCTATCATGATAACAAGAACTTGTGTTAAACCGTCTCTCTTCATACTGAGTCAGGTCAGTTAAACCCGAGTTGAACAGAGAATTGTAGGTGAACCTGGGATTGTTAATATGTTTCAGTATGGGAGGATTTTCCTTAAAGGGTGTAGTTAATGGCTTCCTGTTTAATTGGAGTGATTTGTTTTCTCTCAAAAGGGTATGACCATTCCTATGTTAGCTTCAACTCTCTTAATGGGTGAGAAGCACACTAACTTGACCAGTGTGGTGATAAGGAAAGCCCAAACTGTGGTTGCCTATGTTTGGCGAGAAGGAATGGTCAGTGCTGTCTTGTGGATCAGTTGCGGTGCTGTTTTGGTCTGTTTATAAGAGCAGGTTTAGGAGGGAGGTGGACAGAGGGAACAGCTCAACAGTGCCACTACCATTGATCTTAGAATCAGGTTTAGATCTTAACGTGTGTCAGACTTGATCCAAATTAATTTGAGGATCAAATGGCTTGCATCAGTCCTATGGAGCAAGCTACTGGATTATAATCAGTGGTGTAAGCGTAGTGCGAATCTACTGTCTCCCAGTTTCACCATGCCTACCTTAAGCTATTGGAGGTTAATAATGCTGTTGAACAAAAGGGCCCACTTTGATGTCTGTCCCAATGTATTCTGACAATATTTGAAGAAGATCCTGCTATTGCAATGGGGGGAGGGGAGGTAGTGGTGACGGATAACTTAACTTCCAATGGACTCCATTTTCATTAGAAGGGAGGTTGTTTGCTGCTGTATTAAAGAGTAGAAATAGTAAAGCACAATAGTAGATAGTATTGGTTGTCATTAAACCCACAAAATATTTCAGTTAACCAGTTCATATAATTAACAGACAAGAATATGAACTGTTTTAATTGTATGAAGTATATTCGCTGTTGACATTGTGATTATATCAACTTATTGTTTTCATAACTAATCAATGTGTAAAAACATTCAAGCAAGTGTATATATCGAGGCGAGATGAAGAGAGGGGTCAAGTGCATTATTACAACTTTAGACACTAAATTATTTTAGTCCGTGTCTGCGTGGGTCTCACCCCCCACAACTCAAAGATGTGCAGAGTAGGTAGATTGGCCACGCTAAATTGCCCTTTAATTGGAAAAAAAAGAGAATTGGGTACTTTAAAAAAAATTTTAAATTTAATTCTTTTAGTCAGTCCTCCCCAAGTTATTAACCTTTGTGGAAAAGAGGCTGGTGCTGGCTATCTGCCAAGTTAATAGGGTTGCCATGATTTTGTGTCAAGATTGACTGCGACATCTCGTTTAATGCAAGTGACAGTTAATGGGGAATTGGCCACGTTCTCAACTTCATTGATCAGGAAGGTACAACATTTATTGTGGAAAAGGGTCAATTCTGCCAGCCTGTCGATACTTAACTCAAAACCATGTTTCAATAGCACCTATTTTGAAGAGGCTGATAAATGGACTGCTGAAATTATAATGTATCTGAATAAATTGTTTAAAATAATGGAATAATACTGGAACAGGTTGTGTTTTACTTTTGGCTGATGTGGAGACTGCATTCTCATCTCTTGCCTCCTTTCTCTGGACAAAGTACAATCAGTTACTTGTAGAAGCCCCATACGTCCTATGAACTGAAACTTGTCTGTCACAGATTAACAATTGCTATGATACTTTACACTAAAGGCCATGTGGGCTGCCACCAACTGCACAAGTCTGTAAATAACCACAATTTTCAGGTAAATAGTTGAATTTACAGAACTGGAAGCAGTAGAGCAGATAACCCTCATTTGGGCTTCACACCTGCCTAAATCAATGCTGCTTTGAATTTCAACTGGCTCAGAACTTCTCTGATTCAACCATTTTAAAATCAGCTTGATTTTCTTCCTTGGTCTGCAAATTTACATAAATCAACATTTCAAAAACTAGGGGTGGGGTTCTCCGACCCCCCCCCCCCCCCCCCCCCCGGCTGGGTCAGAGAATCCCGGGGGGGGGGGGGGGGGGGGGTGATGCCCCGCCGCACTGTCACCAGCCGCCGTATTCTTCGGCCGGCAAAAAATCGGGCCGACGGGAATCGCGCCGCACGCACCTCCTCCTCCCCCTCATCCTGTCGGACGGGCGGCTCTCCAGCCTGGGCGGCTGCCACCTGCCCCTCTGCGGCACGCTCCTCTATGGCAGCCTCCCTGGCACACTCCTGCTCCAGCTCCCATAGGGCAACATGTTATCCGGGCGGCTCCCGCCAGAATACCCATGGTCCAGGGGCCGATCAATGGGATGCGCGTCGCCATGCTGCCACCAGCAGATAACAGGGCTGTGTTCACGACCTGAAAGGGGACCTACTCCATGAACATTCAGGTGGTAGTGACCACCGGAGGAGGATCATTATTTTTTTTAAATTTCATGTACCCAATTAATTTTTTTGCAATTAAGGGGCATTTTAGCGTGTTTAATCCACCTACCTTGCACATCTTTGGGTTGTGGGGGCGAAATCCATGCAAACACGGGGAGAATGCGCAAAGTCCACACAGACAGTGACCCAGAGCCGGGATCGAACCTGGGACCTCAGCACCGTGAGGCAGCAGAGCTAACCCACTGTGCCACCTTGCTGCCCCGGATGAGGATCATGCAAGTCTGTTCCCGGTACTCTGGCTGTGTGCATGACTCATTCATATTGGCACAATCATTCATCCCCGCCATGTTCAAGGGACCCCACCCCCGGCTGAGGGGCTGGCTGCTGGGCGACAAGGGTTATCCGTTGCAGTCATGGCTGATGACGTCTATACAGAGGCCACAGACCTCAGATGCGTAGACCCACTACAATGATGCCCATGCAACGACCAGGGGTGTGGTTGAGAGGTGCTTTGGGCTGCTGAAGATGCGCTTCAGGTGCCTGGCCCTCCAGTACCCATCTGAGAGGGTCGGCCGCACTGGGGCTGGTTTAGCACACTTGGCTAAATCGCTGGCTTTTAAAGCAGGCCAGCAGCATGGTTCAATTCCCGTACCAGCCTCCCTGAACAGGTGCCGGAATCTGGCGACTAGGGGCTTTTCACAGTAACTTCATTTGAAGCCTACTTGTGACAATAAGCGATTTTCATTGTTGTCGTCCGCTGCGTCCTGCACAACATAGCCCAGCAGAGGGGCGATGTGCTGGAGGCAGAGGAGGGGGAAGGGGAGGAGCAACACGACGAAGGGCAGGCCTCCCCAGATGCGGAGAATGGGGGTAATATACAGGACACAGGGGCTGGACATGGGCGGGAGGTTGCCCAACATTACCGGCTGGGCCAGCAGGCATGGGACGGATTGATAGCCTCACGGTTCACAGACTAGGGGGGTGTGGGAAGCGCCGAATATGGGCATGGACAGCAAAGTATGGCACCAGCCCACCGCCCTCACACCACCAACAACCGCATCATCCGCATGCACACCACCCCTCCATTGCACATCCACCTGCGGCACAACGGGCAGGGCTCACCAGGGCGCCATGGAAGCGGGTCTATTGCATGCCGTGGAGGATGATGACAACTCTGTGATAAGCTCCAGGCTCTACATCGTTAGACAATGTCTGACTCATGGCCACAGTTCCACTCGGATCGTCCCTGCATGCAGCGTTGACACTGCAGCGCACGGTCCCGTCATCTGCCCGGGGGGATGGCGAGGGCGACTCGGGGAGGGGCCCACGCCTGAGCTCGGCATCCTCACACACACATTGGCGCTCACCTCACATCCCACTTCCGCACGCATCAGAGCACAGAGGCAGCTTCTGTAGGTGTGAAAGTGATTTTAATGACACAGTTCATACATGTGCCCTAGCCCATATAACTAATCTGTGCCCTGCACCCGTGCCAATTTACTCGGTGCCTAATTCTTTGGCCTTAGGTGCCCGATGACTACGTCTAGGTGGTTCCCCAGATGGCACAGCAGAACTGAGGCGAACTCCTGTGATTCCTGCCCTGTGACTAGGGACCCCTTTGGCAGCCGTTTTGTGGGGCAGCCCGGCCTCTATGGGCCAGGCTGCGGCTCGGGCGACCGGGATGGTGAGCTGCCAGCCTGCCCCGTTGCCCATCAGATGCACCTGGGATAGGGGGGAGGGCAAGGTGTTGCGATGTTCCGGGACCTCTCCTGCAGGGGGACCTGGAACGGGCCCCAGCCCCATCTCCTCCCTCGGGGTTCCCAATGGCCCCCGGGCCTCTCCCTGGGTCGGGGGTGTGAATGGATCCAGCACCCGAGATACCCCCAGCACCTGGCGCTGCCAGTTCTGGAGGCCCATCCTGGTATCAACAAGGGTCTGCAAATTTTCAACCATGGAGCTCGGGGAGTTGGCCATCTGTGTCTGGGCGACGCCAGCCAGCACCTGGGCAATGGCGCCCATGCCCTCAGTGATGGCCTGCTGAAACTGGGCCATGGCGTTGAGCACCTCTGCGATCTGCAGCTGGCTCTAGCTCATGGCTGCCTATGATAGGGCAGCCATGTCCTGGGCCACGGACGCCACCTGCACAGAAAACCAAAGGCCTTGCATACTGCTCCCCATGTCTGACACCGTCATACCCATTGCCTCCACCGCGGACGCCACCCGTGCGGTGTCAGCTTGGGTGGCACGCATGACCGGCACCACTTCCTGCTCCGGGACGCGGATGGGCTCCTCCACGTGCGTCTGCAGCTGCTGCAAGCTGGCCATCACCCCCTTCGATCTTCCCTGGGTCCGTGACTGCATCGGGTCTATGGGTGGGTGTGGTAATTCCAGGAACCTGGGACCCGTCTGGGCAGCAGATGGTTGCTGGGGCCGGGCTGTCCTCCGACCCCTCGGCTGCTCCAACTCCACCTGCTATACCGGGAAGGCTGTGTTGTGCGCACCAGTTAGTGTACCAGAAGCCTCATCACTAAAGTGCCCAACCGAGGTGAGTGTCTCTGCGATGGTGGAGCGCGTCGGAGATAGCAGTGGCGTAATGTCGAGGTCCTCATCGGACCCAAAGTCCGGGCTCCCCTCGGGTAGTGTTTCCTGTCTGTCCGTCCCGTGTGTGGGTGTCCTGTCCGTCCGTCCTCTGTGTGTGGCTTTCCTGGGTGGGTGTGTCCTGTGTATCAGTGTCCTGGGTGGTCGTGTCCTGTGTGTCAGTGTCCTGGGTCGACTGGGATGGGGCCTGTTGGTGTGAATACCCTTCCCGTCGTTGTGTGTGGCCCTACAGCGTTGCCGCACTGGCAGTGGGTGGGGGCGTTGTATGCCTGACTGCCCAGGTCGGTCCCTGTCGTGTGGACGCCCTGGCACTGGGTGGTGGCGTTGTATACCTGATGGTCCGGGTCGTTTCATGTCCTGTGGGTGCCCTGGCACATCCTGGGTGCGGTCGGCATCCGCATGGATGGGTGGGTCGACGTTTGATCCTGCAATACACAATACAACATGCATAGTTAGACACTCAGACGGGGAGGGGGGCAGGCAGTGGGGGATCTCACTTGGTGCTGTGCCCCCGATCTCTGCATCCACAACCTCGCGGCCCTCGGCTCCGCCAGCAAGGTCCAGGGCCCTCTCTTCATGAACGATGAGGGGTCACAATTCAGCTTCACCTCCTCCGGTCCTCTCATGCTCCCGGTTGCTATGAGCTCGCTTCTCCTGGGGTGGGGTGACAGAGATAAAGGGCAACAGTGTTAGGCGGACATATATTTGTAGATCAGCAGTCGTGTGTATGTTGGCTTAGGTTCACAGCCCATCCTGCCAATGCAGCCATGGCGGTTTCAGCTAGGGCTGTGCCGCCCATCCTGGGGGGGGGGGGGGGGGTACTCGCCCTGGCTGCCCTGACTAGGTCATTGACCTTCTTGTGGCACTGGCTGCTGGTCCTGGCTGTTACGGCCACGGCGCTGACGGCATCTGTCACCTCCCTCCACAGGCACCAGCTGAGGTTAGGTGCAACCCTGCGGCCGTCTTCGGGGTACAGCGCCTCCCTTCTCTGCTCCACTGTGTCCAGGAGCACCTCGATGTCCCGCTCCTGGAACCTCGGCCCTGGCGGCGGGCGGCCATTTTGCCGAGTCTCTGGCAGTGGTGTCTTTTCGGCGCGCGCATCTGTGACGGTGACGCCGTCGCGATTGGCGTCACGCCGTTGCTAGCCCCTTCCGGGGCGGAGGTTTCCTGACGTTCCCGATGGTCCGACGCCGAAGTGGTTCGCCCCATTCTTGCCACCGATGTCGGCCATCCCTCCGATTGCGGGAGAATCCCGCCCTAGGTATTTCTCGTAGCCCTTGCACCTCCTCGATCCTGCGCCGACATTGTTATATCCTAGATAATCTGTACCTCAACTCCATTTGTCCATAATAACCCCAAGATAAATCTAATATTCTGAGTCTTGGAAACTTCAATGGCTCCTAATCTTCCTGGTGTGTGTGTGTGGAATTAAAGGTTTCCGCTATTCTTTACATGAAAAAGTGTTTCCCAATTTCACTACTAAAAGGCTTTTTAGGCCATGGCACCTTGTCCTCAAATCCCCCCACCAGAAGAAATAGGTTATCTCTATTTACCTATCAAATCCTTTCATTATGATTAAACCATCTACACTCCAGAGAATACCAGCCAAGTTTATATAATTTAATCATTTAAGCCCTGGTACCTGGTGAGGTGCGATGCCCAAAATTGAACACATTGTCTCAGATAGCTCTCTGACCAAGACTTTGTACAACTGAAGCACATTCTTTCCTGTTACATTCCAGCCTCCTTGCAATCATATTCCATTTGCTTTTTGTATCGGTACAATACCGATTGGTGATTCTCTAGTTACGATTGGAAAGCTAAGAATGGAATTAGACATGTGCATAGAATCATAGAGAAATACAGCACAGAACAGGCCCTTCAGCCCACGATGTTGTGCCGAACTTTTGTCCTTGGTTAATCATAGATTATCATAGAATTTTGGACACTAAGGACAATTTATCATGGCCAATCCACCCAACCTGCACATCTTTGGACTGTGGGAGGAAACCGGAGCACCCGGAGGAAATCCACACACACCCACGGGGAGGATGTGCAGACAGCGACCCAAGCCAGAATGGAACCTGGGACCATGGAGCTGTGAAGCAATTGTGCTATCCACAATGTGCAGTCCCATACACCTGAAAGGCAGTCACTGGGGTGGATCGTGTGATCAACTGTGAACAACCAATTGTAGTCACATATGAGGAGGTTGAGGCATGTTTATAAGAAATCATGCAACCCATTAAAAGATAACCAAGGAAGAGAAGGACCCGAGTCATAATTCCTGAAGCTTCACAATTAAATAGAGATGGAATTAGAGAATCCTTTAGCCACGTGTTTACTTCTCTGATTTTCTTATCCCTGTGCCAATTTGCACGTGGTTTGGGGAATAATCCAGATTATAACCCTCGAAGTCCTGTTCTTTACCTGTTGGACACTCTCAAGAGCTGAGGATCCACCAATGCTAAATTCAGGATTCCTCTACCTGCCTCAATCAGTCACACCATTCTGTCCCTGACCTCTGGCCAAGTTTGAAGTAGTTAACCTACTGGGCGTGACTGCCTAAAACATAGCGTCAAGGTAATTCTCGCCCTCCTGATGTGTTGCAGTGTCCTAAGGTCGGACTCCAGCTCATCAATTCTGACGAGCTGCAATGAAATCATCCATTTACTTTCTAAATTCCAGGGAAAATATGCCTAGTCTCTATGTCTCTTTATAATTTAACCCTTAGAATTTAGTTCTCATTTTTTAAAAGAAATATTTTTATTGAAGGCCTTTGTCATATACAAAAGCCAAACCTCGGCAATAGGTAATAAAACTAACAACCCACTCTCCCCATCTCCCCCCCCCCCCCCCCCCCCAGCCCTCAACCCCCTAATCATCTCCAAGCCTGCTCCTCCTCCCCTCAAATAAAACAAAACGGCCATAACTGTCCACCCCCACCTCAATCCACTTTAAATGGCTCTCAGGTGGACCCCTCTTCCACTCCACGTATTTCAAAAAGCACGGGGAGAGCGAGAAGAGACTTCATTTCAAAAAGTGCAGGGAGAGAGGCAAGAGTTCATTTTGAATAGCGGAGAGAAGGGCGAGAGTCCATTTCAAAAAGCACGGGGAGAGTTCATTTTGAACTTCAGATCATCCAGGAGGCAGAGGGGGGTGATAGAGAGGAGTTTCAGGGAGGTAGCCACAGCCAAGGTTCAGAGACCATTTCTCGGGACCTCTTACCTGAAGAAACAGGCAGGAAGTCGCAGGAACAGCAGCCCATGGGCGGAGCCAAGCAGGCGGTAAGTAAATACATCCAGCGCGGGTCAGATTCGGGCCTCTTATTTTGTTCCTTTTAAATCTCTTTGCGAATTCAGATTAGAGGGGATGGACGATGGGCAGACACATGCTCCTCCTGTAGGATGTGAGAGGTAAGGGACACCACTAGTGTCCCCACTGACTATAGAACATAGAACATTACAGCGCAGTACAGGCCCTTCGGCCCACGATGTTGCACCGTCCTGTGATACCCTTCTAAAGTCCCTCTACACTATTCCCTTATCGTCCATATGCCTATCCAATCCTATAGCTGCGGGAAGTACACCCAACTCCAGCTCCTTGGAGACCGTGTTAGGGAACTGGAGCTGGATAAACTTCGGATCATCCGGGAGGCAGAGGGAGTGATACGAGTGTCAGGAATAAGGGAAATGAACTGAAGAGCATTGATCAGTACTTGGGACTACGACGTTGTGGCCAGAGACATGGATTTCACACCCAAGGTTCAGGTCAAGAGCAGCTGGGTTACAGTCTGGGAAAGGAAAAGGAATGGGCAGACAGTGCAAGGATCCCCTGTGGCCGTTTCCCTTCAAAACAAGTGTACCATTTTGGATAACGACTTATCAGGGAAGGCCAGGTCTCTGGCTCAGAAGGGAAGGGGGGTGTGAAGAATAGAAAAGTGATAGTGATGGGAGACTCAATGGTTAGGGGAACGGATAAGAGATTATGTGGTCGCGAACGAGACTCCCGGAAGGTATGTTGCCTCCCAGGTACTAGGTCTTGGATCGAGTCTACAGGATTCGTAAGGGGGGAGGGGAAGCAACCAGAAGTCGTGGTGCACATTGGTACCAATACATTGCTCATAAAAGGCATGAGGATCTAAAAAGTGATTTATGGACGTTACATTGGAAGCTAAAGAGCAGGACGAGCAGAGTAGTAATCTCAGGATTGCTACCGGTGCATCATGCTAGTGAAGCAAGGAATAGAGAGCGAGTGCAGCTGAACCCGTGGCTACAGGGCTCATGCAGAAGGGAAGGCTTCAGATCAGATCATTGGGATACCTTCTGGGGAAGGTGGGACCTGTATATGAAGGACAGATTGCACCTAAACTAGAGGGGCACCAATATCCTGGGCGAGATGTTTGCTGGAGCACTTCAGGAGGGTTTAAACTAGTTTGGCAGGGGGATGGGAACCAGAGCTATGGATCAGAGGATAGGGTAGCTGTTGAACAGGCAGAAATAGTATGCCATGAATCTGAGAGGAAGGATAGACAGTTGGTAGGCCAAAGTTGCACAGTGGGATGGGTTAAAGTGTGTCTGTTTCAATACAAGGAGTGTCAGGAATAAGGGAGATGAACTGAAGAGGATGGATCAGTACCTGGGACTATGATGTTGTGGCCGGAGACATGGATTTTATAGGGGCAGGAATTGATGTTCGATGTTCCAGGGTTTAGATGTTTAAAGAAGATTAGGGAGGGAGGTAAAAGAGGAGGGGACATGGCACTGTTAATTAGAGAGTGCATCACAGTTGCGGAAAAGGAGATAATCGAGGAGGGTTTGTCTACTGAGTCAGTATGGGTGGGTCAGAAACAAGAAAGGAGTAGTCACTTTATTGGGAAGTTTCCCATAGACCCCTAATAGTAGCAGAGATGGAAGAACAGATTGGCCAGCAGATCTTGGAAAGGTGCAGAAGTAAGAGTTGTTGTCATGAGTGACTTCAACTTTTCTAATATTGACTGGAACCTCCTTAGTGCGAATGGTTTGGATGGAGCAGATTTTGTCAGGATTCCTGCCTCAATATGTAGATAGGCTGACTAGGGGGAGCCCATATTGGATTTGGTGTTTGGCAACAAACCAGGCCAGGTGTCAGATGTCTCAGTGGGAGAGCATTTCGGTGACAGTGACCACAACCCCTTGACCTTTATACCATTGTCATGGAGAGGAATAGGAACAGAAGTATGGGAAGGTATTTAATTGTGGGAGGGGAAATTATACTGCTATTAGACAGGAGCCGGGTAGCATAAATTGGGAACAGATATTCTCAGGGAAATGCACAACAGTAATGTGGGGTTTAAGGAGCATTTGCTGCGAGTGCTGGATAGTTTTTCCCACTGAGACAAGAAAGGAATGGTAAGGTGAAGGAGCCTTGGATGACAAGAGAAGTGGAGCTTCTAGTCAAGAGGAAGAAGGAAGTTTACTTAAGGTTGAGGAAGCAAAGATCTGGCACGGCTCCAGAGGGTTACAAGGTAGCCAGGAAGGAACTCAAAAGTGGACTTAGGCAAGCTGGAAGGGGGCATGTAAAAGCCCTGGCGGGAAGGATTAGGGAAAACCCCCAAGGCATTCGACACTTATGTGAGAAATAAGAGGATGATCAGAGTGAGATTAGAGCTGATCAGGGATAGTGGAAGGAACTTGTGCCTGGAGTCAAAGGTGGTAGGGGAGGCCCTAGATGAATATTTTCTTCAGTATTTACTAGAGAGAGGGACCTTGTTGCTTGTTAGAACAGACTGAACTAGGTTAATGGGCTCAAACAGATTGATGTTAAGGATGTGTTGGAAATATAGAAAGGCATCAGGATAGATAAGTCCCCAGGGCTAGATGGAATATACCCAAGGTAATATACCCTCGGGAAGCGAGGAAGGAGAGTGCTGCGCCATTGGCGACGATCTTTGTGTCCTCACTCTCCACTGGAGTAGTACCGGATGATTGGAGGGAGGCGAATGTTGTTCCCCAATCAGACAACCCTACCTATACAAGAAATCCAGGTACGACCTCGTCAAAGCCATCCATGCCAAGAGATAATATCAAACCAAGCTAGAGTCACAGACAGACTCTCGGCGATTGTGGCAAGGACTAAATGACGTAACGGGCTACAAAGTGAAGCCGAGCAGTATCTCCGGCAGCAGCGCATCCCTCCCTGATGAACTCAATGCATTCTATGCTCAGTTCAAGCAGGTAACCGACAATCTGCTGTCGAGTTCCCCAACAGCCCATGGCTCACCCATAACCACTATCACAGCCTCCGAAGTCAGATCGGACTTCCTGAAAGTGAACCCTCGGAAGGCGACGGGCCCATACGGGATCCCTGGTCGTGCACTCAGAGCCTGTGCAAGCCAGCTAGCAGAGGTGTTCGCGGACATCTTTAATCTGTTCCTACTCCACTCAGAGGTCCCCACCTGCTTCAAGACGGCCACCATCATACTGGTGTCAAAGAAGAACCAGGCAACGTGCCTCAATGACTACCGCCCAGTGGCCCTGACTTCAGTTGTAATGAAGTACTTCGAGAGGATGATCATGAAGTGCATCACCTCCATACTCCCAAATGCCTTGATCCACTACAATTCACATACCATCGCAACCGGTCCACAGCAGACGTCATTTCCCTGGCCCTACACTCATCCCGAGAATATCTTGAGCACAAGGACTCCTACATCAGACTCCTATTTATTGACTACTGCTCCGCCGACAACACCATAATCCCAGCCAAGCTCATATCAAAGCTCCAAAACCTAGGACTTGGCTCCCCACTGCAACTGGATCCTCGATTTTCTGACCAACAGACCACAATCACTAAGAATAAACAACACCTCCTCCACAATAGTCCTCAATACAGGGGTTCTAATCTACTCCCTGTACACACACAATTGCATGGTAAAATATGGTTCCAACTCCATCTACAAGTTTGCTGATGATACGACCATAGTGGTCCGGATGTCGAATAACGACGAGTCAGAATACAGGAGGGAGACAGAGAATCTAGTGGAGTGGTGTAGCGACAACAATCTCTCCCTCAATGCCAGCAAAACTAAAGAGCTGGACACTGACTTCAGGAAGCAAAGTACTGTACACACCCCTGTCAGCATCAACATGGCCGAGGTGAAGATGGTTAGCATTCCTTGGGGTGCACATCTCTAAAAATCTGTCCAGGTCCACCCACGTCGACGCTACCACCAAGAAAGCACAACAGCACCTATACTTCCTCAGGAAATTCAGCATGTCCACATTAACCCTTACCAACTTTTATAGATGCACTATAGAAAGCATCCCATCTGGCTGCATCACAGCCTGGTATGGCAACTGCTCGGCCCAGGACCGCAAGAAACTTCAGAGAGTCATGAACACTGCCCAGTCCATCACACAAATCTGCCTCCCATCCATTGACTCCATCTACACCTGCTGCTGCCTGGGGAAAGCGGGCAGCATAATCAAAGACCCCTCCCACCCTGCTCACTCACTCTTCCAACTTCTTCCATCAGGCAGGAGACACAGAAGTCTGAGAACATGCACGAACAGACTCAAAAGCAGCTTCTTCCCTGCTGTTACCAGACTCCTAAATTACCCTCTTATGGACTGAACTCAATAACACTACACCCTGTATGCTTCATCCGATGCCAGTGCTTATGTAGTTACATTGTATACCTTGTGTTGCCCTATTATGTATTTTCTTTTATTCCTTTTTCTTCCCGTGTACTTAATGATCTGTTGAGCTGCTCGCAGAAAAATACTTTTCACTGTCCCTTGGTACACATGACAATAAACAAATCCAATCAAAGTTCAAGAAAGGGAATAGGAAAATACAGACCCGTCAGTCTTACGTCTGTGGTGAACAAAATACTGGAACGGATGCAGAGAGATAGGATTTATGATTATTTAATTATAGTTTGATTAAAAATAGTCAGCATACTGGAGAAAGGGGTAGTATCACCGGTTTACGGGGCTATTTTGGAGGAGGAGAAGGTGCCGCCAGAAAGGATCAAGGCAAAGTGGGAGGAAGAGTTGGGAGATGGTATGGAGGAAGAGTTCTGGTGTGAGGTGCTCCGGAGGGTGAACGCCTCCACCTCGAGACCGTTAGGTCCCTGAAGTACTCCATCCCCACCTGCCACCACCACTGGGATCTCATGTCCATCCCTGCTGGCACAAGCCTATGTTTGTCACATATCGGCACCCACAGCCTTAAGTCTGACATGTTGCCTACACTGGTTTGAGACTCTCAACGCTGATAACACCACCGGGCTCACAGAGTACCAGACCAGTGACACGGGCATCAAAAATGCTCTCAAACTGGTCCCACCTCCATCTGCCCCAGACCAACTCTTCCTCCACTGCCCATTTCCCAACCACTGACGTTTGCTGCCCAGTAGTAATTCAACAGGCTTGGCAAAGCCAACTTCTCTCCTTTCTCCCTCCTCTCCTGCCCCCTGGCATTTATCAGGAACACCACACTTTTCCCCATGAAAGGAAAATTATGCTAGACAAATCTGTTAAAATTCTTTGAAAACATAAGTACAGTTTACAAGGGGGAGCCAGTCAATGTGGTATATTTGGACCTTCAGAAGGCGTTTAACAAAGTCCCGCATAAGAGATTATTGTGCAAAATTAAAGGGCATGGGATTGGGAGAAATGTATTGAGGTGGATTGAAAACTGGTTGGCCGAGAGGAAACAAAGAGTAGGGATTAATGGGTCCTTTTCAAATTGGCAGGCAGTAACTAGTGGGGTATCACAGGGAACGGTGCTGGGACCCCAGCTATTCACAATATATATTAATGATTTGAATGAGGGAACAAAATGTAACATCTCAAAGTTTGCAGATGATACCAAGTTAGGTGGAAGGGTGAATAGTGACGAGGATGCAGGGATCCTACAGCATGATCTGAACAGGTTGGGCGAGTGGACAACTCAATGGCAGTGAGACGCAGTGTAATTTGGATTAGCGTGAGGTTATTCACTTTGGAAGCAAAAACAGGAAAGCAGATTACTGCCTGAATGGTTGTAAATTTGGAGAGGGGAGTGTGCAGCCGGGACCTGGGTGTCCTTGTGCATCAGTCACTGAAGGTGCAGCAGGCGGTAAAGAAGGCTAATATGTTGGCCTTCATTGCGAGATGTTGAGTATAGAAGCAGGGATGTATTGCTGCAATTATACAGGGCCTTGATGTGGCCACACCTGGAGTATTGTGTGCAGTTTTGGTCTCCTTCTCTGAGGAAGGATATTCTTGTTCTCGAGGGAGTGCAGCAAAGGTTCACCAAACTAATTCCAGAGATAGCGGGGCTATCATGAGGAGAGATTGCCTAGGTTGGGATTGTTCTCGCTGGAGTTCAGAAGAATAAGGGGGGAATCTCATAAAATTTTAACAGAATTAGACAGGGTAGATGTTATCAATGATGGTGTGCCTTGAACCAGGGGTCACAGTATGAGGATTCAGGGTAAACCATTTCAGACAGATAGCAGACATTTCTTCAGTCAGAGTGGTGAGTCTGTGGAATTCATTACCACAGGAAGTAGTTGATGCTAAAACATTGAATATATTCAAGAGGAGGCTGGATATAGCACTTGGGGAGAGTGGGGTCAAAGGCTATGGGGAGAAAGCAGGATTAGGCTATTAAGTTGGATGATAAGCCACGATCCTGATGAATGGCAGAGCAGGCTCAAAGGACCAAAAGGCCACCTTCTGCTCTTATCTTCTATGTATCTCTATTCAGTTTATATCCTGAGAAATGGCCAAACTCCTCCAATAATGCTATCAAAACTATCCACCAGGTTAGAAATGTACAACAGGTCGTAGACATGGAAAGAGACCCTGTGTTCAAGAATCCAGGTATCATTCTGTTAATCGATACTACATCCTCTCCAAAATCAGTACATCTGTTCTAAGATATGGTGCCCAGACGTGTTCACTGTACTTCCTACGTGTGGTCTTACTAAGTGCTTTGTATAACTGAAGCATCACTTGCAGACTTCAAACCTGTATTCTAATGCCCTAAACATAAAGGTCAGCCTTTGAGGTTTTATGGCATAAAATATTCACTGCATTTTGAACACATCCACCCAGGGCAAGAAAAATATGCCCTGAATTGATCAAAGATTCACCTCTGGGACACAGCGTAGAAAGTAACAAGAGATCATTGCTGAATATTTATTTATCTCGCATATTTTGATCGTCTGCACATTTGCAAATAGGATTATTGTGTTTTGTAACCTGTTTATTACCTCGAGGAGGTCGGTGAGCTTGTTGACAGGATGGCTGGTTTGTGAAGCAGAGCAACGCCAACAGCACGGGTTCAATTCCTGTACCGGTTGAGGTTATTCATGAAGGATCCACCTTCTCAACCTTGCCCCTTGCCTGAGGTGTGGTGATCCCTCAGGTTAAATCACCACCAGTCATCCACAAGTGGAACCTGACCAGCCTGGTGGAGGAAGTAAAAAAAAAAACCTACAAGAGGTGGAGCGCACTCCCATTCTCCCTGTCGGGGAGAGTGCAATCAAAATAAATGTACTGCCAAGGTTCCTCTTCCTGTTTAGGTTTGATTTGATTTGATTTATTGTTCAATGTACCAAAGTACAGTGAAAACTATTTTTCTGCGGCCAAGGGAACGTACATAGTAGACAAAAAAGAATAATCGACAGAGTACAATAACAAAGTGATTGGTTAGTCTGGAACAAGGGGCCAAACAAAACAAATAAATGAGAAAAAGCAGCATAGGGAGTCATGAATAGTGTTCTTACAGGGAACAGATCAGTCCAAGGGACAGTCGTTGAGTCCAGTAGCTGTGGGGACGAAGCTGCTCCTATGTCTGGAACTTGTGTCTGATGGAAGGCAAAGTTTGGGTGGGATTGGTCTCTGATAATGCTGTTTGCCTTCCTGAGGCAGCAGGTGTAGACAGAATCAATGTGCGGGTGGCAAGCTTGTGTGATGTGTTGGGCTGAATTCACCACACGCTGCAGTTTCTTGCGATCTTGGGCCGAGCAGTTCACATACCAAGGTCCATACCGATCTTCATCCCCAAGGCCTCCTTCCAAAATATAGATTCAGAGCAGCCAGAGCTACACATAGGGAAGAAGGCTGACACCCTATTTTTCGCTTCCCTAATCACAAGCCAAAGAATCCTGCTCGGCTGGCGACCAGCAGCTCCACCCACAACTACAAACTGGCTCGCTGACATTTCTCCACCTGGAGAAGATCAAATATGCCATCCGAGGGTCAGAGGAAGGGTTCCTTACTGCATGGGGCAATTTGTCGGTCTATTCCAAAACCTGTTCGAGGCCAATAAAAGCCATTAGAGGGGGAAACTGGAAGGATTAGAAAGGGAAAGTGGAAAAGAAAAAGACAAGGAGGAACGTCAGGGACACACAACTAAGGGGGGGGGGGGGGGGGGGGGAAAGAGGAGTAAGAGAATCTGAGAGGGACAAAGAGAGACAATACTGGGGCGGGGGGGGGGCAGCACCCCTTCCACAAAAAGGAACAGCTGAAGACGACAGAGGGAGAAAAGAAAGGGGGGGGGGGAATTAAGGAGAAGGAACAGCACACCTCCGGATCGACCAGGGAGGCCATCAGGAGGGGGGCACGAAGGAGAACATGCCAAACTACACAGCAACAATTTGTAAATAAAGAAACGCAACACAAAGCCCTTTTACACTGTATAATAAATGAAAACGAACGGCAATGTACATCATTTTTAAAATGCCCATAAGATGATGTTTTTTAAAAATCACCACCAGTCAGCTCTCCCCCTCAAAAGGGAAAGCAGCCTATGGTCACCTGGGACTGTGGCAATATTTACATTGCCCCTTGTTGACATGCCATTCACATGCATTTAATGCTCGCCCGATGTCCATGTTAATTAAAAATTAAATGTTACAGAATTGTGGAGATCTACATTCTAAATGAAATGCTCAAGCACAACACAAAAGGAAACTACCAACAACGGGTCTCCGGTAACGGAGACCATGTGAACAGCATTGACTATAATCCCAAGAAAGAAAACACATTGATTTGTGACAGTGAATTGCAACGCCACTGATACAAATAAAGGTCTGGAAAAGGAACTGTATATCCTGCCATTTGTTCATGACCAATATCAAAGGACACCACTATATTCACAGAATCTACCCCATGACTGAAAGTAAATCGCTGTAATGAAATAAATCGCAAATGTTAGGGTTCATTGAAGTGATGATCAAAGCCTCTTTTAATTTCCTTCCTGCTCTAGAATACCAGAACATAAAACCACAGCTATCAGTGTTGCCTGTGAGATCTTTTATTTAACAGCTTGAAGGTTGTTCAGGCATCAAGACCACTGGCACTGTTTGATTACTCAGTCATGGAGAAAGAACAGGTAGTAACAGACCCTGTAAAGGTTATTGGTAACCTAGGAGGAATACTGGTCACCAATTTACTGCAAACCCACACGGATTTAGATTTCACAAGCAACATTGACTCAGGGCATGAGGAGGTTCAGGCTCTGAGGCTAGCAGGAAGTTAAGCAAGGGGGGGGGGGGGGGGGGGGAGAGCTGGGAGTAGGGCACGGGCGAGGCTTCAGCTCCTGGAGTAACTGCTCTTTTTTGCTGTCTGGGGTCCCGTGCTGGTTTTCTAAAAAGGGACATTCCTAAAAAAAAAGGAGAGATGATCAGTATTAAAATTAATGAAACACTTTTTACACCTAGATGGATAAATACTGGTTCAGCACAGTGGGCTAAACAGCTGGCTTGTAATGCAGAACCAGGCCAGCAGCGTGGGTTCAATTCCCGTACCAGCCTCCCCGAACTGGCACTGGAATGTGGCGACTAGAGTCTTTTCACAGTAACTTCATTGAAGCCTACTTGTGACAATAAGTGATTACTCTTATTATTTTTATGGCACTTTGAAAAGCTAGGCAGCAGAAACAAGTCCTTTCACAGCAATTGATGGGGGAATACGAGATGAATCTGGAAATTGCAGTTGCAAGCAAAAGGACAATATTCTTCTCAAAAAGTCCACGTCCCCAAATCTCTTATCTTCTGGACAGGAAAGAAGGATCTTATTTCCAGAGTTCTCCAATAGGCTCCTTGCTGGCTTTCTCTATGGTTTTCTTCACTTTGGACATTATCTCCTGGTGTAAATCATCAATACTTTGGGAAGCATCTAATCTCTGTTTTATTGAAATAAAATAAAAATCTAGTTAGATAATCTCTCAACTAAATGGTGAATGTTGCAGAAATTGTTTTCAGTGTTATTCTCTGGGGTGACATCTCCTCCCCCGCGCCGCAGCCCACCACTTCCCCCACTCCACAAAATTATTTTACTTTTTGGCGACAATGACACACTCAAGGTCACTAATTTCCCATGCCTTCCTTTATAAAACTATAGTCCATCTGAGATAGTCTGTCCATACCTTCCAGTCCAGGCTCTCATCTTTCATTAGCTCTTCAAACTGTTGAAGCACCAGCTCCTGGAAGGTAAGTTTCTCATATCGCTCATTGCCAAAGCCTCCTCGCTTCATGGCTATCGAAGGGTTAAGATGAAGAAAGAGGATCACATCAGGCTTTGGGATACCAATGTCTGGTTGTTTGCACCATTCCAGTGTGAAATCCTATTTGATGAAGCATTTGAAGTATCATTAGTACAGGAGAAGATGATCAGCATTAAAATCAACATTGCTTTAAATTCCTTTTATACACAGACAGACAGTGACTACCTTATTTTTTGTG
This sequence comes from Scyliorhinus canicula, assembly GCF_902713615.1. Taxonomy (NCBI): domain Eukaryota; kingdom Metazoa; phylum Chordata; class Chondrichthyes; order Carcharhiniformes; family Scyliorhinidae; genus Scyliorhinus; species Scyliorhinus canicula. The sequence goes on along the minus strand of NC_052158.1, from coordinate 60,110,694 downwards.
GCTCCCTAGTTTTGGTTTCCCCCACAAGTAAAAACATCCTTTCGATATCTACCCTTTCAAATTTCTCTGTAATTTTAAAGACCTCTATCAAATCAAAGTCCTACAAAGCAGCTTGAGAAATGCAAATGCCTTCTTCAACTATTTTCACATTCGTTTGCTTTCGTAAGTCTTTCCATCCTCTCACTGAAGTCCGAACCGATACAACAGGTTTCCCATCTGTAGACCTCGGGTCATTCAACTCATTAATGCCTCATCCTGGCCAATACTTAACTCTCAACTAACATCATTCATGATCACGTTGCTATTTATTTTCAGAGCTTGCTGTGAGAAACTGCTTACACTTCATTGGCTGTGAAGGATTGTGGGGACATAGTGTGGTCGTCAAAGATACTGCACAAATGCTTCGGTCGACTTTTATCAATTTATCTTTTTCAAACCTTATTCTTCAGTTCTGAAGGTTACACACATCAAATAATTCAAAAATATCATGTCCACCATCAATATTCGACCATCTGCATCTTCAATTATGAGCCATGATGTGGAGATGCCGGCGTTGGACTGGGGTGAGCACAGTAAGAAGTCTTACAACACCAGGTTAAAGTCCAACAGGTTTGTTTCAAACACGAGCTTTCGGAGCACGGCTCCTTCTTCATTCACCTGAAGAAGGAGCCGTGCTCCGAAAGCTCGTGTTTGAAACAAACCTGTTGGACTTTAACCTGGTGTTGTAAGACTTCTTACTGTGTTCAATTATGAGGACAGATGTGAGAGGTCGGCCTGTTCTCCTTGGAGAAGAGAAAGCTCAGAGGAGATTTGATAGAGGTGTTCAAAATAATGAGGGAATAATGAGGAAAGAGGTGGACAGATAGGGAGTACTGTTCCCTCTTGTAAAAGGATCAACAATGAGAAGACACAGATTTAAAGGTGATTTGCAAAAGAAACAAGTGATGTGAGAAAAAGCTTTTTCACATAACAACTGGTTCAGGTCTGGAATGCCTGGAAGTGTGGTATTCAAGGGGGCATTAGATGACTGCTTGAATATAAACAATGTGCAGGGATACGGGGAAAGTCAGGGGACCGGCACTAAGTCATTCGGTGCAGACACAATGGGCCAAATGGTCTTTTCTGCGCCACAACAATTCTGTGATCTGAAACGCTAATTCTGTTTCTCTCCACAGATGCTGCCTGACCTGCCTTATGCTTCCAGCAATTTCTTGGGGATTTTAATTGTAATTACCTTCTTTCAGATGCTGGGTATTTGTACAAAAATAAGACACCTCATCAATCTTAAATACAAGTGATCAATTCCAATGCAGTTCTCTGATCTTGCGTCAGGAAAAAGCAGGGAGGGGTGGCCCGATGACGCAGTAGGTCGCACTGCTGTCTCAAGGCATCGAGGACCCGGGTTCGATCCCGGCCCCAGGTCACTGTCCGTGTGGGGCTTGCCCATGCTCCCAGTGTCTGCATGTGTCTCACCCCCACAATCCAAAAGGATGTGCAGGGTAGGTGAAATGGCACGCTAAATTGCCTCTAATTGGAAAACAAAATTGGGTACTCTGAATTTATTTATTTATTTTTTAAAAGGAAAAAGCAGGGAGATATGTCAGAGCCCCTTCACTAAAACTGGTTTACACATTTCAGATATACTTTTTACCTGCTACATTGTGTTACTTACTGGTTTTGCACTTGTGAATGCAGCTCCAGAAAATGCATATCTGTCCAGGATCACAGTGACACCTTCCTGTAACTTCTCTTTAATCAGTGGCCTGGAACAGAGAACAATTTTATGTCACAACAGTAAGCGCAGTCCAATGATTCCAGGGAATCTAAATCAAACACGCATTTCAACATTCCAGTACTCACGCATTTAAAGTAGAGACAACAAGGAACAATAAGAGTGACTGTGTTACTGAAATAACCCAGAGATCAGGTCTAATGCTCTGGAGACACAATTACAAATCAAGGAGTTGCAACCATCATTCAGCAGAAGTGCCGAGTGGATAATCAATCTTGACAGTCTCCTGAAGTCTCCATCACATATCAATTTACAGCCAACTCAATTCCCTCCACAAGGTGTCAAGCATGAAAGCACTGGATGTAGCAAATGCGATGGGCCCTGACAACATACTGGAAATAGAACATAGAACATTCAGTGCAGAAGGAGGCCATTCGGCCCATCGAGTCTGCACCGACCCACTTAAGCCCTCACTTCCACCCTAACCCCGTAACCCAATAACCCCTCCTAACCTTTTTTTTTGGTGACTAAGGGCAATTGATCATAGCCAATCCACCTAACCTGCACATCTTTGGACTGTGGGAGGAAACCGGAGCACCCGGAGGAAACCCACGCAGACACGGGGAGAACATGCAGACTCCACACAGACAGTGACCCAACCTGGGACCGTGGCGCTGTGAAGCCACAGTGCTATCCACTTGTACTACTGTGCTGCCCTACTGGAGACGTGTACTCCAGAACGAGTCGCACCTCTACAAGTTTTTCCAATTCAGCTACAATACTGCCATCTACCCAAAATGGAAAAATATCTAGCAAGTATCAACAAAATGCAGAACAAAGCCAATCCGGCCAAAAACAGCCCCATCAGCCTACTCTTTTTAAAAAATAATTTTTATTGAAATTTTTACAAAATACAAAATATAAACATCTTAACTCTATTAACAAACACCCGCGGTAACACCCCATGAACAATACCCCCCCAGCTTCAAGAGAAACTTCAAACAAAAGGAAAGAACAAAACCAAAAAGAAAAGAGCACCCAGACAACGAAAGGGAAAGAGATAGCACCCTCCACAAACCCATGTGCACAGTTCTCTTCCCCCCCCCCCCCAGACAACGAAAGGGAAAGAGATAGCACCCTCCACAAACCCATGTGCACAGTTCTCTTCCCCCCCCCCCCAGACAACGAAAGGGAAAGAGATAGCACCCTCCACAAACCCATGTGCACAGTTCTCTTCCCTTCCCCCCCCCCCCCCCAGACAACGAAAGGGAAAGAGATAGCACCCTCCACAAACCCATGTGCACAGTTCTCTTCCCCCCCCCCCCCCCCCCCCCCCCGGGTTGCTGCTGCTGCCGGCCTATTTCCCTACCGTTCCGCCAGGAAGTCCAGAAAAGGCTGCCACCGCCTGAAAAACCCTTGTACTGATCCCCTCAGGGCAAATTTCACCCTCTCCAATTTAATGAACCCCGCCATATCAGAGATCCAGGCCTCCACGCTTGAGGGCGTCGCATCCTTCCATTGGAGCAAGATCCTCCGCCGGGCTACTAGGGACCCCATCAGCCTACTCAATCATCACCAAAGTCATGGAGGGTAATTATCAGGCAGCACTTACACAGCAATAACATGCTCACTGACAGACAGTTTGCCACGGCCACAGCTGCTGACTTTATTACTGCCTTGATCCTAACATGGACAAAAAAAAAGAGTTCCAGAGGGAAGGAGAATTATGGCAGTGTTTGACTGAATGTGACTTCAAGAAGACCTATTAAAATGCAAGTCAATGGGAATCGGGGAAACTCCCCACTGGTTGGAGTCTTACCTAGCACAAATAAAAATGGTTGCGGTTGTTAAGAGTTCAATCACCTGACTTCCGATGGTGGCGATGACGTAGGAAGCCACACATTTGGGAGCTCCCGTTTTAAACGGACTTTTTGGCGCTTTTCAGAGCCCAAAACGGAAATTTTTCGACGTCTCCCGGTGGGAGAAGGTGTGCTGATCGACTTTCCCCGCAGTCCATGACTCGAACTCGGAGTGGAAAGGGGGAAAAAATGGCAGCAGCTCCCCAGAAAAAACGGGGGAAGGAATCCAAGATGGCGGCCGGAGGAGCTCCAGAGGAGTGGAAGCAGTGGGCCCTGGAGCAACAAGCTGCTCTCCTGCGCTGTTTTACAGACTTCAAGGCTGAGGTACTGAGCTCTCTGCAGGAAACGAACAGAAGGCTGTCGGAGATTCAGACGACCCAGGGTGCTGCCATCAATGAGTTGCAGACGCAGGCCACTGAACGAGAGGAGGAGGCCGGGATCCTCGTGAGTAAGGTGGAGGGGCACAAGGCACTCCACAAGAAGTGGCAGGAACGCTTTGAGGAGCTTGATCACCGCATGAGGCGGAAAAATCTGCGGATCTTGGGCCTTGCGGAGGGGCTGGAGGTGTCGGACCTGACAACCTACGTGGCTACAATGCTGAACTCGCTAGTGGGGGCCGGGTCTTTCCATCTGCCCTTGGAGCTGGAGGGAGCACACAGAGTACTGGCCAGGAGGCCCAAGGAGAATGAACCCCCGCGTGCGGTGCTGGTGAGGTTCTACCGGTTCAGTGATCGGGAGTGCGTGCTGCGCTGGGCCAAGAAGGTGAAGAGCAGCAATTGGGAGAATGGGGTAGTACGGATCTACCAGGATTGGAGTGCGGAGGTGGCTAAGCGGCGGTCCAGATTTAATCGGACGAAAGAGGTGCTTTACAGGAAAAACATAAAGTTCGGAATGTTGCAGCCCGTGCGCCTGTGGGTAACTTATTCGGACCGGCATTATTATTTCGACTCCCCGGAGGAGGCGTGGGCTTTCGTGCGGACGGAGAAACTGGATTTGAACTAGGGGTTGGGGGTTGCGGGGTCGGTTGTAATGCTTTATTGCTGGTTTCTGCTGTTGCTGTGTTTTTTTTTTGTACTTTTGCAATTTTGATATGGTTATTTATGGGGGTGTTGTTCTATTATGTTTTTGTTTTGCTGTGGAGCATTGTTTGAGTTTTGTATCTTGCGGGGAGGGTTGGGGGGGGGGGGGGTTTGTTGTATTCTATGTTGGGTTGGGGGTATGGAGTGGGGCTGGCATTTGGGAGCTGAGTCAGAAGGGTGTGGTGGGGCAGTGCGAAAACGTGGGCTTTCCTCTGGTTTCCCGCGCTGCGGGGCTGGGGGGTGGAGACGATGACGGGGGCAGGCAGGGCCTTAACTGGTTCTTCCCCGTGCTGGAGCGGTGCCTGGAGGAGGGATAGATTAGGGGATGATCCCACTTTGGGAGGGGTCGGGCTATTGGCGGAAGTTTCCGGGGTCAGCAGAAGTTAGCTGACCCACGGAAGTACAATGGAGGATGGTTCGCGGCTAGGAGGGTTCCTAGCCTTGGTGGGTGGAGGGGGGGGGAAGAGGGAGGAGTTTATGATTGCTAATATTATTGTTATTTTTGGTATTTTATTATGGTTCGCTGTTGTTGTATAACTTCAAAATTTTTCAATAAAAATTATTATTTTTTTTTTAAAAAAAGAGTTCAATCACCTCAGCCCTGAGACATTGCTGTAGATATTAATCATGGTTGTGTCCTAGATTCAACCATCTTCAGCTGCTTCAAAAACAACCTTGCCTCCATCATAAAAATCAGAAATTGTGAAGCTTTCTGATAATTGTGCAGTGTTCAGTTTCATTCATAACTCTTCAGATACTTGAGCAGTTGTGCCCACATGCAGCAAGTCCTGGTCAACATTGGGCTGACAAGTGGCAGGGAATGATGATCTCCAACAAGAGAAAATTTAACCACCACCTGTTGATGCTCAATGGTATCACCATTTCTCACCATCTCCCAACATCATACTGCAGAAGTCGGGTCACTGGCCAACTGGAAACTTAGCCAGACAAGCCACAAATATATAGTGTTTACAAAAGCAGGTCAGAGGCTGGGGCAGTTAATACAGCAAGGCACAAGTCAGCAGTAGTGACGAATATTGTCCACTGCCAAGATGAGTGCAGATCTAACAACACATGCAATACTTGACACCATTCAAGGGAACGCAGCCTGCATGATTGGCACCCGATCAACCATCTTCAACAACTCCATCCATTGTTGATGCAGTGTATACCAACTAGCCACTCAACAAGGCTCCTTTTATGTGCCTTCTAAACCCACAATAGATACCATCTAGAAGGACAAGCACAGCAGCTACATGGGAAAATCACCACCTGCTAGTTCCACTCCAAGCCACACACCATTCCTTCACTGTCACTGGGCCAACATCCTGGAACTGTGGGTGTACCTACACCTCATATGTAGAGTTCTTGGTCCAACCATCTTCAGCTGCTTTATCAATGACCTCGCTTCCATCAGAAGGTCAGAAGTGGGGATGTTTGCAGATCTGCACAATGTTCAGCACCATTTGGGACTCCTCAGATAATGAAATAGTCCATGTCCAAATGTAGCAAGACCGGGACAATATCCAGGCTTGGGCTGTTGTGGCATGTTATATTCATGCCACACGCGTGCCAGACAATGACCATCTTCTACAAGAGAGGATATAACCACCGCCCCTTGACATTCAATGGCATTACCATCGCTGAATCCCCCACAATCAACATCCTGGGGTTTACCATTGATCGAAACTGAACTGGACTAGCCATATTAATACTGTGGCTACCAGGGCAGGTCAAAGGCTAGGAATCCTATGGCAAATAACTCATCTCCTGACCCCCCAAAGTCTGTCCACCATCTACAAGGCACAAGTCAGGTGTGTAATGGAATATTCTTCACTTGCCTAGATGAGTGCAGCTCCAACAACACTCAAGAAGCTCAACACCATAGAGGAACAAAACTGCCCGGTAGAAGGCTCCCCCTTCCACAAACATTCAAACCCTCCACCACCAACGATCAGTGGCAAACATGTACCATCTGCAAGATGCACTGCAGTAACTCACCAAGGTTTCTTAGGCAACACCTGCCAAACCCACAACAACTACCAGGGGAACCTCCAGGTGGTGGGTTTTCCAGCTATCTGCTGCTCTTGTCCTTCTAGACAGGTAATGGTTGTGGATTTGGCAGGTGTTGCCTGTAAATTAGTAAAATAAAAAGCAACTGGATTCAATACTGTGCAGTTTGAAACCAATTACACTTCAAGCTAGAAATGCAGGGCAACAGGAACAGAATAACTGATCAGAAAGTGTGCTTTCACCCAATACACTGCAACAGTTACACCCGAGAAAGGATCACCCACGTCTCCAAATTTACAATCTTAAAAGTATGTTAGAATTCCTTTACACTCGTTCCCATCTGTTGGCAGCAAAGAGCAGGTGCACAGTGTGATCATCCAAGTTCTTCTTCTTCTCCAGGTATGAGCTGATCAGGTGGCCAATTTCAGTCCCTCTGTCTGAACACAAACAAGACACTGATCAGGGATGTTCACTTCCATGTTTTCATTTAAGAACAACAGCTTGCATTTATATTCAGCCTTCAATGTCGTGCAATATTCCAAAAGATTCACAGGAGTGTTCTGAAACAAGATTTGACACCAGTTGGGACATGATGTATTAGGACAGAAGCTTGGTCAAAGTAGATTTTTAGAATTGTTTTAAAAAGTAGACCTTGGTAGAGGGGTTTAGAGAGGGAATTCAGAACGCAAGGCCAAGACAGCTGAAAGTATAACCACAAATGAAGGAGGGAAGGAAATCAGTTGTGTGCAAGTGGTCAGAATTCTGGAAACACAAAGATTGCATTTAGTTGCAGGACTGGAGGGGATTACAGAGATAGGGAGAGACATTGACAAACAAGGATTTGAAAGCAAGGACAATGATTTTAAGATCAAGGGCTTGTCAAACTGGGAGGCAGTGTAAAGGATGATTTAATGAGAGTTTGGGCAATAGAGTTTTGGATATACTAAGTTTATGGAGGGTGGGAGGCCAACCAGGAGAGCATTGGAATAGTCAAGTCTAGACACATCAGAGGAATTGATGCAGGTTTCAACAGAAGTTCAATTAAGGTAGTGTGAAGATAGATGATGCTGTTGATATTCAGCGACAGTGCCATAGTATTATCTTGATATTCTTAGAAACATGGAACCACTACAGTTCAGAAGGCCAATCGGCCCATCGAGTCTGCATCAACCCTGATCCCTACCTAGGCCCACACTCCACACTATCCCCGTAACCCAGTAAACCTTATCTAACCTTTTTGGACACTAAGGGGTAATTTAGCATGGCCAATCCACCTAAACTGCACATCTTTGAACTGTGGGAAGAAACCGGAGCACCCAGAGGAATCTCATACAGGCACAGGAGAATGTGCAAACTCCATTCAGTCACCAAGGCTGGGTCCCTGGTGCTGAGGTAGCATTACCTACCCCTGTGCCACCCTCTTGTTTCCTTAATTATGGTGCTGTCTCTGCAGACAGTAACCCGAGCAAGAATATGTTAATGGCATAGATTAATCTTAATATTAAAGCTCACAAACGACTGTGATTGGAGGCATGAACAGAAAATTCTGCAAATACACCGGTCTGGTTGCTTCTGTGGAGAAAGATACTGAGTTAATGTCTCAATTCAATGACCTTTCATCTGGTTTGCAGATAAGGTGAAGGTGACAGAATAACTGTGTTATGCCAAGTTCAAAATTAATTGCGTTGGGGGTATAAGGGGATGTTGCTGTGGCCTTTTCCCAGGTCAGAGTGATCAGAGTGAAAGGTCAGAGGGTACTGTGAATACAGAGCAAGGAGGTGGTCTGGAAGGAGGAACGGGTCCAGAGGAAAGTGAATAGAAAGATGGATCCAAAAGGGCGTTGGTACCATAAGTTGTTGAATAAGGCTATCGTTCACTGGACTAGCCATATTACTGTGGGTACAAGAGCAGGTCAGGGGTTAGGCATCTTGTGGTGAGTAACTCACCTCCTGGCTCCCCAAAACCTGTCCACAATCTACAAGGCACAAATTTAGCAACACCACCACCTGCAAGTACCCCTCCAAGTCACATAACATCGGGCAGCACAGTAGCACACGTGGTTAGCACTCTGGCTTCACAGCGCCAGGGTCCCAGGTTCGATTCCCCGCTGGGTCGCTGTCTGTGAGGAGTCTGCACGTTCTCCCAGTGTGTGCGTGGGTTTCCTCCGGGTGCTCTAGTTTCCTTCCACAGTCCAAAGCTGTGCAGGTTAGGTGGATTGGCCATGCTAAATTGCCCTTAGTGTCCAAAACGGTTAGATGGGGTTATTGGGTTACGGGGATAGGGTGGAAGTGAGGGCTTAAGTGGGTCGGTGCAGACTCGAGGGCCGAATGGCCTCCTTCTGCACTGCATGTTAAACATAGAACGATACAGCGCAGTACAGGCCCTTTGGCCCACGATGTTGTACCGACATGGGAAGTCAAAAACTAAAGGCCATCTAACCTACACTATGCCATTATCATCCATATGCTTATCCAATAAACTTTTAAATGCCCTCAATGTTGGCGAGTTCACTACTGTTGCAGGGCATTCCACGGCCTCACCACTCTTTGCGTAAAAAACCTACCTCTGACCTGTGTCCTATATCTATTACCCCTCAATTTATGGCTATGTCCCCTCGTGCTAGCCACCTCCATCCGCGGGAGAAGGCTCTCGCTGTCCACCCTATCTAACCCTCTGATCATTTTGTATGCCTCTATTATGTTCTATGTTCTAATAATATCCTGACTTGGAAATAGGGCACCAGCCCTGGGTCAAAATCCTGGCAGTCCCTCCACAACAGCACTGAGGGTGTACAAGCTCTGGGAGAGCAGTTGCAGCTTGTTAATTAGCTTAAACTGGTTTACAGAAGCTTGAAACTGTTTTGCATGGAGCATAAGAACATGCCTTCCGCAGTGCTGCCTCGCCTAGATAGTCAACATCTGCTCCCAAAGGTAGGGAGCCTAAAATCAGAGGGCATAGGTTTAAGGTAAGAGGGGAGAGATACAGAATGGTCCAGAGGGGCAATTTTTCCACAGAGGGTGGCTAGTGTCTGGAACGAGCTGCCAGAAGCAGTAGTAGAGACGGGTACAATTTTGTCTTTTGAAAAGCATTGACAGTTGTATTGGTAAGCTGGGCCAAACATGGGCAATTGGGACTAGCTTAGTGGTAAAAATTGGACGGCACGGACAAGTTGGGCCGAACCTCATGACCTGTGATGTATTGCTTATATCTGCCTTTTTGCCCATGACATACAGCTTTAGAGTGAGAAAAGGCAGTAGAGAAGCAATAAGTTTATGGAACCATGGTTAGGTCGCACCATAAATACTCTGGACTTTTGGTCCACTCACTTTAGGAATTATATTATTGGCACAGAGGGAGTACAATGAAGGTTCATCAGATTTGTTCCAGGGGATCACTTCTCAGTCTTTTGGCTCAGATCAAGTGCAGATTTGTTCCGGGGAGACCTCCGGAAGTAGCTTGTAGGAGAGGTCACACCTAAGGTAGCTCCCACCGGGGTCCTTCTTTTAGGTACTTTGTGCCCAGTTTCTGGGGAATTTTGGTGAGCAAACAGTAGCTTAGGGAAGCACAAGTGGATAGCACTGTGGCTTCACAGCGCCAGGATCCCAGGTTCGATTCCCAGCTGGATCACTGTCTGTGCGGAGTCTGCACGTTCTCCCCATGATTGTGTGGGTTTCCTCCCACAGTCCAAAGATGTGCAGGTTAGGTGGATTGGCCATAATAAATTGCCCTTAGTGATCAAAAAGGTTGGGCGGGGTTACTGGGTTTCAGTGGAAATGAGGGCTTAAGTGGATCGGTGCAGACTCGAGGGGCCGAATGGCCTCCTTCTGCACTGTATGTTCTATGTTCAAATCCACCCCATCTAATTGCATAAAGAATTCTGTCGATGAAAGTATGTCCAAAGTTACAAAAAAGGTTGGTGGCAAGAAGACTACTGGTGGTAATCCTTCGACAGAACCAGAGATTTTGTGTGGATCATTGGGTGGAAAGATGGTGGAGACAGCCCCTCCGGTTTCCTCCCACAGTCCAAAGATGTGCGGGTTAGGTGGATTGGCCATGCTAAATTGCCCGTAGTGTCCTAAAAAGTAAGGTTAGGGGGGGGGGGGGGGGGGGGGGTTGTTGGGTTACGGGTATAGGGTGGATACGTGGGTTTGAGTAGGGTGATCATGGCTCGGCACAACATCGAGGGCTGAAGGGCCTGTTCTGTGCTATTTTGTTCTATTTTCTATGTTCTATTACAGTTGAAACGCTGACTGGGCTGGTGGCGCAAGAGTTTGAAAAGCAATTCGAGAAACACTTTGATAAGCAAGGAAATGTAATGATGGAAACCCTCAAAACTTTAATTAAAGAGGTGCTTGCCCCGATTCTGGAGAAGCCGAGAAAAACTTTGGAGGCTGTGAAGGAACATCGAGAGGTTCTGAAGGATGTGGAGGCAGCCTGGTCACGACAGAGAAACCAAATGGCCTCATTGGAATCTGAGATACTGTTGGTGGAGGAGAGAAATAAGAACATGAAGGCAAATGTGGACGACCCGGAGAAGAGGTCGAGGAGACAGAACCTCAGAATCGTGGAGTTGCCGGACGCGGTGGAGGGCCAAGAGAGAGAGAGAGAGAGAGAGAGAGAGAAAATGTCCCCTCTGGAGTTGGATAGAGCCCACCAATCTCCCCGGGCGAATGAGCCACCAGGGCCGGTGGTTGTTAGATTCCGTAGCTTCCAGAAAGTGGGTCCTGAAATGGTCCACAGAGAATCTGGATTTGAGTTGGGAAGGAAGCACCATCCTGATTTGCCAGAACGTTAGAGCGGAGTTGGCGAAGAGGTCAGTAGCCTTAATAAGGCAAAATCAGCGACAAACAAAAGCGGAGTGAGGTTTGGAGTGGTGTACCTGGCAAGGCTGAGAGTTACTTTTGTATCAAAAGACTTTTTTTTTTAATTTAGAGTGCACAATATTTTCCAATTAAGGGGCAATTTAGCATGGCCAATCCACCTGTCCTGCACATCTTTTGGGTTGTGGGGGTTAAACCCACGCAAACATGGGGAGAACATGCAAACTCCACATAGACAGTGACCCAGGGTCGGGATTCGAACCCGGGTCCTCAACGCTGTAGGCAGCAATGCTAACCACTGTGCCACCGTGCTGCCCTAAAGACTATTTTTGTAAACATTGGAGGAGACGGAGGCTCTTGTCAAGGAGTGCGGACTTGGGACTTAATTAAAAGGTTTGACTTGGACTTTAATGCGGGCAAACGGGAAAGGTTTGTTTGATATGGTTTGTATTTTGTATATGTTTGTATATGTCGTATGGTGTCGATGGGGGGGTGGGGGGAATTAATGGTTACAGTATCAGTATGTGTAGAAGCCAACCGTTTTCTAACACACCTAATAGTTAAAAGATAGCTAAATATCAAGCCTCTGTCTTACTGAATACCCATTTTAAATTCACTCATAACCTCAGGTCATCTCAAAACATGTAGCTTACAAAGCAGCATGACACAGCACAAATTCTACAACATAAAAACACATAATTCAACAGAAACACAGAAGAACCTGATAGATTAAAACAAACACTGACAAGAGTGTCCAAGGACAGGGCAGGCTCCATGGGAACAGCATAGCAACGACATGGTAATATTAAGGCACCATTGTTCTCAATGTTGATAACAGCTAAGTCAGCAAGAAGTCAGTTCAAGCCGCTCGCAATAACGGCACAGAATCGCATTCCATAACACATACAAGAATTCACTTATGAAGCATTTCAAGTTAATGTTACACATTAAAGATTGACAGCTAACCGTCAAATCAAACTCATTTGATTTTAACCCAAACCAATTAGGATTACATAGGGGTGTAGATAGATGGCTAAAGACTGATATGATTTAGTATAACCGTGATAGTCCGTACGGCCATCTTTATCCTGGATCATTCTATATTTTGATCTAACTTACTCGCTGTCTCTATTTTTCATATTTACACTTTTCCACTCTAACTCTTGAAGTAAATGCAAACTGTTTGCCGTAAGCAAGAAAATCATTTCTGTATCATTTGAAAGTTAAATTGTGTACAAATTACTTCTTTGAGTCCTTTTTGCATGCCGGACTTATTAGAGAATAAGATTTAAGTGATTCTCAATTGTGATCAAATAGAGGCAATAAACAATTCTTATTTGCACCCGAGAAGTGTTAACTCAAATCTCCACTGAGTTTTAGTGTTCGCGAGCGCCACTAGATCTGCGTGGTACATCTCTACAGTATGGAAAATACATGACCCTTGGGATGTTAAGCATTGAAAGGGTGTTGGATTTGTAGTGGGAGCACTTATGGGAGTTTTTCTTTCTTTGTTCTTTTGAGCGTATATCCTGGGCTGGGGCTACCTCACTAGCAGTAGGAGTAAGGTGGGCAGCTTGGCTTTGTAAGCAGAACTATATTGGTCTAGTGGGGAGTGCCAAGACCGACCTGCAAAGGTGGGATAACCTTCCCGTGTCCTTGGCAGGCAGGGTCCAATGAAGATGAACATTCTTCCATGATTTTTCCAGTGTATTCCTGTTTTTCTCTCTAAATACTTCTTTGGGAAGGCCGACAAGATGATATCTTATCAGCTCTAGTTGCACAAGACCGAGGTTTTGTAGGGTAGCCCTTCAAAGAGATTCACAGTCAGGGGCTGGGGCCAACATTGCCTAACTTTAATTATGCTGTTTAATTATTGGGCAGCTAACTCCGAGAAGGTGTTAGGTTGGTGTAGCGACCCAGGGTCCACTTGGGTGCAGATAGAGGCGAGGTCATGCAGGGAATCTGATTTGGGAGCACTGGTGATGACTTTGCTCCCGTTCTCGCCGACAAAATACTGTTCAAGTCACGTGGCTTTTTCCACTCTAAGGACATGCAGACAATTTAAATTCAAGTCAGTGTTGAAGCTGGCCCCCATCTGTGTTAACCATATTTTCCAGCCAGCAAGATTGGACACCATGTTTAGGGTGTGGGGATGGAGAAATTGGGAGACCTGTTTCTGGAGGAGCAGTTGGCCAGCCTAGAGGAACTGACGGTGAAGTTTGGGCTCTCAGGTTCAGACCCATTCAGACATCTCCAGATTCGGAATTTTACATGACGGATCTTCCAAACATTCCCATGACGCCGCCAATATCTCTGTTGGAAAGGGTCCTATCTAGGTGGATTCTAGCAGAAGATTCGGCTTCAGTGCAAGGGGTAACGGCTAGGTGGGAGGAAGAGCTGGGGCCTATAGTAGATGAGCTGTGGAGTGAAGCCCTTCGCAGAGTGAACTCCACGTCTTCATGCACGAGACTGGGTTTGATCCATCTTAAAAGTGGTGAGTTATTTCTTATCGGAGGTGGACAATAGGCACGAGTGCTGTTCCAGGACGCCGGCCAATTACACGCACACATTCTGGTGTTGTCCCAAGCTTGAGCTTTTGGGCCTCCTTCTTTTGCACCACGTCAGTGATTTTGAATATTGAACTGGCGCCTGTCTGTTAGTTGCCATATCTGGGGTGTTGGACTCATTGGGACTACAGATACGTGCGGGGGCAGATGTTCTTGCCTTGATTGCCCAGAGGCAGATTCTGCTGGGGTCGAGGTCTGCATCGCCACCCAGCACCTCAGTGTGGTTGGGAGTTTTTGTACCTAGAGACGGTCAAGTACACCGTGAGGGGTATACACAAAGTGTTCTCCCGAACTGACTTCTTTATTTTAGATAAGACATTGCTGGCTGGGGTGGTTGTCACTGAATACTCAATGATAGTGGTGACTGATCACGCCCCGCACTAGGTGGGCTTGCGGATGAGTAAGGGGAGGGGGGACAGCGCCCGCAATGGAGGTTAGATGTGGGGCTGCTGGCGGAGGAACAGGTGTGTAAGTGGGTGGAGGAGGCCATTCGGAGGTATGTGGAGATAAACAACAAGTGGGAGGTTTCGGCAGCCACGGTAGGTAGGCGCTGAAGGCAGTGGTGAGAGGGGAGTTCATCGCGATACAGGCACACAGGGAGAAGGCGGAGCGGGTGGAGATAGGCTAGTGGAGGAGATCCTTCAGGTGGACAGCACGCATTCGGAGACCCGGGAGGTGGGGCTGCTAAAGGAACAGCAGAAGGAGTTTGGGTTGCTATCTACAGGGGAGGGTGGCGTACGACTGCGGGGAGAAAGCAAGCAGGATGCAGGCACACCAGTTGAGGAAGCAGGAGGCGGCAAAGCAGATCAGGAAAGTGAAGGATAAGGGGTGGGGGAGGGGGAATGCGGTCCTGGACCCGGTGGGGATGAACAGGGTGTTCAGGGACTTTTACAGTCATTTATACAAGTCGGAATCCCCTAACAGGGTGGAGGGGTTGAGGTGTTTTGTTTTTTTTTTAAAAAGAGGGGTAGGAGTTCCCACGGGTGGAAGAAGAGCTGGTGGAGGGCCTGGGGCCTGGTTGAAGTGACGGAGGGGCTGGAGGCAATGCAGTCGGGCAAGGCCCCGGACAGGTACCCAGTGGAGTTCTACAAAAGGTTCTCGGGAGCACTGGGGCCCTTGTTGGCAAGGGAGTTCAATGAGGCTCGGGAGCGATGTCGCAGGCCTCGATTTCTCTCATGCTGAAGCGGGAAAAGGACCCGGAACAGTGTGGATCGTACAGGCCAATCTCCCTGTTAAAGGATCCTGTGGCCTTGAGAATAGAGGATTGTGTGCCAGGGGTGATAGGACAGGACCGGAGGGGTTTGTGAAGGGGAGACATTTGGTGATGAATATTAGAAGGCTGTTAAATGTGATTATGATGCCCTCTGAGGAACGAGAGGTGGAGGTGGTTGTCGCCATGGATACGGGAAGAGCCTTTGATCGGGTGGAGTGGGAGGTCCTGGGCGGTTTGTGTTTGGATTGGGTTTTGTCGTCTGGGCCCGTTGCTGACACCGGTCGCAAGTGTGCGGATGAACTGGATGAGCTCGGACTATTTTAGGTTGCATCGGGGGACGAGGCAGGGATGTCCACTCTCCCCACTGCTTTTTGCCTTGGCTATATCACAGAATGTACATTGCAGAAGGAGCGAATCCGGCCCATCGAGTCTCCACAGGCCTTTGCAAAGAGCACTCGATAGTAGCGTCTGCTCTGAGGTTGTGGGGACAGTGGCGGAAGCATATGGGGGGGTGGAGGGGGTAGTCGGTGTGGGCACCAATTTGCACTGGTGGTGGGGGGGCCTGTATGGCAGATTTGTTTATAGATTGAGGTCTTTCTTATAGATTGAGGTCTTTCCACATTTGGAGGATTGGAGGAGAGCTGCCTGATGGGAACGGGTTCCACTACTTGCCCACACCTTCACCCTATCCCCGTAACCACCATACCTTCCCTTTTTTGGACATTAAGCGCAATTATTGAGCCACTGGCGATGGCGTTGACAGCATCGAAGGACTGGCAGGGGATAGTACAGGAGGGAAATGGAGCACAGGAACGACCTGCCGTTGGACATTTCTAACCCACAGGGAGGATTATGGGGATCCGAGGGCAATTTGGCTGGTTTCCAGGTATAAATTGAATATGGATAAAAGCGAAGCCTTTGCGATCCAAGCGAGGGGGCAGGAGAAGAGATTGGGGGAGATTCCGCTCAAAGTGGAGGGGGGGGGGGGGGAAAAGAGAAGAGAGTTTTCGATATTTGGGCATCCAGGTGGCGCGGGAGTGGGAGCAGCTGCACGAGCTGAATCTAGCTCGGTTGGTGGAGCAGATGAAGGGGAACTTTAGAAGGTGGGATGTGCTCCTGTTGTCACTGACGGGGACGGTGCAGACGGTGATGATGACATATCTCCCGAGGTTTCTGTTCATATTTCAGAGCCCTCCTATATTTATCGCTAAGGCTTTCTTCAAGAGGGCGAATGTGGTGATTTCTGTGTTTGTGTGGGCGGGTAAAAGCCCGCGGGTGAAGGCAGACAGCATTATCAGAGACCCTTCCCAACTAGGCTTTGCCTTCTTCCAGACCCTTCCATCAGGCAGAAGGTACAGAAGTCTGAAGACCCGCACATCCAGACATAGGAACGACTTCTTCCCCACAGCTACTCCTCACTGACTCTCCCTCGGACCGATCTGTTGCCTGTAAGAACACTATTCACGACATCCTATGCTGCTCTTGCTCATGTAATTGCTTTGTTTACACCTTGTTCCACACTATAACCAATCACTGTTTGTCAATGTACCATTTGTCAATGTACTCGGTCGATTATTCTTTTTTGTCTACGATGTACGTACTGTGTCCGTTCCCTTAGCCGCAGAAAAATACTTTTCACTGTACTTCGGTACATGCGACAATAAATCAAATCAATCAAGAAGGCGTTGCTGGAGCGAGGTTTTGTGGGGGGGGGGGGGGGGGTGCCCTACCGAACTTTATAATTTAATGGGCGGCAAACATTGCAATGGTCAGGAAGTGGGTAGTGGGGAAGGTGTCGGTATCGGAGCGGATGGAGGCAGCCTCATGTCGAGGCACAAGTTTTGGGGTAATGTTAACTGCTGTTCTCACCAGCTTGGTGCTCCAAAGCTCGATAGTAGCGTCTGCTCTGAGGTTGCGGGGACAGTGGAGGAAGCATATGGGGGTGGAGGGGATAGTCGGTGTGGGCACCAATTTGCAGTGGTGGCGGGGGGGCCTGTATGGCAGATTTGTTTATAGATTGAGGTCTTTCTTATAGATTGAGGTCTTTCCACATTTGGAGGATTGGAGGAGAGCTGCCTGATGGGAACGGGTTCCACTACTTGCAGGTGAGGGACTTTGTGCGGAGGCAGGTTGACCTTTCCACACCTGCCGCCCCAGAGGGTACAGGACAAGGTCGTGTTGAAAACGGGGGGGGGGGGGGCAGGTCTCGGAAATTTATAAACAGCTCATGGATTGGGAGGGAGCCCCGATAGGGGAAGTAAAGCGAAAGTGGGAGGTAGAATTGGGCAGGGAGTTGGAGGTCAGGGGATGACCTGAGGAGAGTCAATGCGTCCTCATCGTGTGCCAGGCATAGCCTGATACGTGGTTCATAGGGCGCACATGACTGTGGCCCGGATGAGCGGGTTCTTTGAAGGGGTGGAGGATAGGTCTGGGCGGTGTGCGGGAAGGGCCTGCAAATCATGGCCATATGTTTTCGGTGTGTCCGAAGCTTTTGGCAGGAATTTGCTGATGTGATGTCGAAGGAATTGAAGGTCAGGATGGTTCCGAGTCCAGAGGTAGCAATTTTTGGTGTGTCGGAAGACCCGGGAGTCTCGGGGGAGAGAGAGGTGGACGTTTTGGCCTTTGCCTCCCTGGTAGCCTGAGACGGATCTTATTGGCATGGAGGGACCTGGAGCCCCTGAAATTGGGGCTATGGATTAATGACATGGCCAGGTTTCTCAGGCTTGAGAAGATCAAGTTCGCCTCGAGAGGATCGATGCTAGGTGGGAACCTGGTTAGTGCAAAATTGGGATTGGGGAATTATGTATGCAAACCATGGCTCGATTTGGTTGTTGGTTGGGTGGGTGTTGTTTACTTACATAAGAACATAAGAACTAGGAGCAGGAGTAGGCCATCTGGCCCCTCGAGCCTGCTCCACCATTCAGTGAGATCATGGCTGATTTTTTGTGGACTCAGCTCCACTTTCCGGCCCGAACACCATAAATCTTAATCCCTTTATTCTTCAAAAAACTATCTATCTTTACCTTAAAAACATTTAATGAAGGAGCCTCAACTGCTTCACTGGGCAAGGAATTCCTTAGGTTAACAACCCTTTGGGTGAAGAAGTTCCTCCTAAACTCAGTCCTAAATCTACTTCCCCTTATTTTGAGGTTATGCCCCCTAGTTCTGCTTTCACCCGCCAGTGGAAACAACCTGCCCGCATCTATCCTATCTATTCTCTTCATAATTTTATATGTTTCTATAAGATCACCTCTCATCCTTCTAAATTCCAACGAGTACAGTCCCAGTCTACTCAACCTCTCCTCGTAATACAACCCCTTCAGCTCTGGGATTAACCTAGTGAATCTCCTCTGTACACCCTCCAGTGCCAGTACGTCCTTTCACAAGTAAAGAGACCAAAACTGAACACAATACTCCAGGTGTGGCCGCACTAACAACTTATACAATTGCAGCATAACCTCCCTAGTTTAAACTCCATCCCTCTAGCAATGAAGGACAAAATTCAATTTGCCTTCTTAATCACCTGTGGCACCTGTTAGCCAACTTTGTGACTCATGCACTAGCACACCCAGATCTCTCTCTGCACAGCAGCATGCTTTAATATTTTCTCATTTATATAATAATCCCGTTTGCTGATATTCCTACCAAAATGGATAACCTAATTTGTTAACATTGTATTCCATCTGCCAGACCCTAGCCCATTCACTTAACCTATCCAAATCCCTCTGCAGACTTCCAGTATCATCTGCACTTTTCGCTTTACCACTTATCTTAGTGTCATCTGCAAACTTGGACACACTGCCCTTGGCCCCCAACTCCAAATCATCTATGTAAATTGTGAACAATTGTGGGCCCAACACGGATCCCTGAGGGACACCACTAGCTACTGATTGCCAACCAGAAAAAACCCCATTAATCCCCACTCTTTGCTTTCTATTAATTAACCAATCCTCTATCCATGCTACTACTTTACCCTTAATGCCATGCATCTTTATCTTATGCAGCTTGTGTGGCACCTTGTCAAAGGCTTTCTGGAAATCCAGATATACCACATCCATTGGCTCCCCGTTATACTTTGCTTCTTTTTTTGAAAATTGTGAAAATTATAAATGCCTGAATAAAAACATTTTTTTTTTTTTAAAAATACTGCAAGTGAAGGAAATCAGAATTAGAAACAAAATTACTGTTTGCGGTCAATGGCATTTCATCAAAAGCAAACATTGCTCCTCCTAACTGCAACTCTTCATAACCTTTAACTCAGTAATATTTAAAAAATGACTGAGACAGAAGTTAGAAAACTCCTTCCAGACTGGTGTTCTACAATCCCTTAGACGCCCAATGCGATTCACCTTATCCTACTCTTCTGCTTGTTTAACAAAAACAAAACATTTTGACATCTTCCTGCAGGTGAGAAGCTCCAAAGGAAGAGTTATTTTCAATGGTTGATAGTTCATGCCCACACAATGATAGTGTTACATTACTTGATGCTTTCCAACAATTCAGAAGTACTCTATTGGCTCATAAAGCTCATTGTGACGTTTGGAGGTGATGAAAGGTGCTAGATAAATGCAAGTTTTCCTTTCCGTCAGGTACAAATGTGGCATGCTCCACCCGAAAACCAGCAAAACATTTGTTAAAAAGCTTCACAAAGTACTTGGGTTTCTATTAGAGTATGCCAATTACAATTTATAAATAAATCCTTAAGTAAATTATAGTTCTAGGTTACTTTGTTTGCTAACTTTATGTTAACTTCAGTCAAACAACATCTGGACGCACAAATCAGAAAGGTCCCAGCTTCAATCTCCAGTCGCTGTTGAATCAATCTTTTCAGGACAGGAAAGAGCTGAGGAGTAGGGGAAAACTCAAAATAAACATGCTTCCCAAAATCACAGGAACAAAGGGGCTGGGGTAACACAGGAACTGGGATTGGGGGGGGGGGGGGGGGGGGGGATTATGGTGTTCACACAGGAACAGGAGGGGCGGATTGTAGGGGTCACTGAGATGGGAGTGGATTGTCGAGGGTCACAGGGACTGGGGGGAAGAATTGCAGGCGTCCCCCAGGGACTTGGGATTGGGGGGGGGGGGGGGGGGAGGGCAGGGAATTGCAGGGGGCCTCCAGTGACCTTGGGGGGGGGGGGGCAGAATTGCAGGGGTCCCCAGGGATTTTGGGGGGGGGGAGCAACTGCAGATGTCCCCTTGGGAGTGGGGTTATACGGGTCACAAGGATCGGGGGCTGGAGAAACGTGGGATAAAGAGAGAAGTGGCCGCTCATGAAACTTTACCCGGGAAGCGCAGCACCTCAGCGGCTCGGCCTTGCTGCCGCAGAGCCTCTTGCAGCCTTCGACACTGGGTGGTCTTGCCGGAGCGATCCATTCCCTCGAGCACAATGAGAGCTCCCCGTTTGGTCGCCATCAGTCCCGCGCATTTAGAAACGAGCGCTCTTTTGATTGTGCTCCGACAGGCCGAGCGCCCATTGGATGGTGCTCCGATAGGCCGAGCGCCCATTGGATGGTGCTCCGACAGGCTGAGCGCCCATTGGATGGTGCTCCGACAGGCCGAGCGTCCATTGGCTTCCAGCTAAGGGCTGGTAGCCAGTCAGAGAAAGGAGATCACCGATTGGTTATAGCCTGGCAACAGTCCTCGCATCCAATGTCTGACACCCAGAGACATGGGGTACAATCCCGGATTGGCTTCCAGCAGAAGCCGAAGTAGCTATTCGCCTCCTGCCTCATTGATTGCCGCCCGCCCGCATTGATTGCGCCCGCATTGATTGCCGCCCGCCCGTCCGCATTTGCCCGCCCGCATTGATTGCCGCCCGCCCGCATTGATTGCCACGCATTTTTTTTGCCGCCCGAGCACTGATTGGTTGTTTCCGGCCCAAGCTTTGATTGGCTGTCTACTTAATGACATCTCCGCGCTTGCGCACAGCGTAACCTATGGACAGACAAACAAACAGAAGCAGAACATTGCAGGTGCTGGAAACCTGAGACAAAAATGGAAAATGCTGGGAGGTCTGATAATATGAAATGAAGTATCGGTGGAGAGAAAAAAAATCGCTTATTGTCACAACTAGGCTTCAATGAAGTTACTGTGAAAAGCCCTAGTTGCCAAATTCCGGCGCCTGTTCGGGGAGGCCGGTACGGGAATTGAACAAGCGCTGCTAACAAGTTCATGTTTCACGTCAATGACTTTTCATCAAAACTGGATTCAACATGAAAATATCAAAATCCTGCCCATGCTGGAAATTTAAATTACAAATGGAAAGTATTGGAATAACTCCGCATATCTGACAGTTCAGCTGTGAAGTCATATTCTACCTGGAATGTTATCTCTGTTTCTCTCACCACAATTTCTGCCTGACCTGCTCAGTGTTTCCAGCATTTTCTGATTTTATTTTGGAGTTAACAAGTTCTCAGTGGCAGAGAAATAACAAAATTGAATGTCTGTTGTCGGGTGGCTAGCAGGAGAGATTGAATAAGAGATAATAGCGAAAGGGAGTGATAATTATAAAATCATAGTGATACAGTACAGAAGGAAACTATTCAATCCATTGTGTTTGCACTGGCTCTTTAGATTCCACCTAATTCTATCTGAGTAATTGCATTACCCTGCGTTCTCTCCTTAGCTCTGTATTTTCTTTCACATATTTATCTAATTATTTGTTGAGGCTTACAACTGAATGTTTCCACCAGTCCCAAGCAAAGCATATCCGATCACAATGCATTGTGTTAAAATGTTCTTTCATCTCACTTCTAGTTCTTTTGTTAAACACCATTCACCTGTGTCCTGCACGTACTGACTATTCTCTGATAGAAAATAGGCTCTCCTTATTTATCATTCTTGATTTTGAGCACTTCTTTCAAATCTCTTCTTTATCTTCTGTGCTCTAAGGAGAATAATCCCAGTTTCTCCAGTCTCTTCATATCACTGATCAATGCCATCTTGGTAAATCTCATCCGTATCCTCTCCAGGGCCTCCTCTCCAGGGCCTGCATTTTCAGGATGGTAAACGTTCAGTGCTCATCGTCTGGAGAGTCAGTGGGGATGACTCTGACCGGTCCACTGCCATTTTGCATTCAAATGAATGTTGATTGGCAGCAGGTGAGACTTGCATTCTTCCTTAGAAGGAAGTCCCACCTTGGACAGCGGTCACCCAATCCGATTGGTCGACAGCTCTGTAGCCCATCCAGGCACAACGCTGCAGTGGCCAGAAGAGGTAAGTCCCAGAATCAGCAGTGCTGGTAAGTTCAAGGGCTCCCGGGGAGGGCAGAATAGGGGGTGCCTTGTTGGGCATCATGACTCGAGCAATCCCGCTGTCATGGTGTAGGTTCGGCAGGCAAGAGGATTGGATGTCTCCAGTCCATGGTGGGAAGATGTGCCCACAGTCTGAAGGAGCCATCCGATGGCGGATGCTCCCCTTTCCTACCCGAGATCAAGGGAGAGACATTTTTTGTTTCTCACCCTCAGTCATTGGGCGCATGCCAGCCTAAGAATTGAGGCTGGGTGGAACAAAGGTTATTAAGTGCCCACTTAAGGGCCTTAATTGGGTATGAGCGGGCTTCAAGGCCTTGTCCACTCCATTGTAAAAACATGTCCAGGTCAGGACGGGATCCCAGAGGGAATCCTTTCCATGCTGTTTAATGCTGCCCTCCTCTCCCCCATCTCAAAACCCGCTAGGGTGGGAAGCATAAAAATTCTGGCAAAGGACTTTGAAACCTGAAGGGGGATGCCCAAAATTAAGTACTACACTCTAGCTGAGGCCTAACTCGTGTTTCATATGAGTAATCATAGCTTTCTTGCTTTTATATGCTATTTCTGCATTAAGAAATGAAAGTATTCAATATATCTTTTTGACAGCTTTCTCAACTTGTCCTACCACCTTCATTTTGTACAGTTCTCTGTTAAATTCCATCTATCATGTGTCTGCCCATTTTTCCAGTCTGTCTAGGTCTGCCAAAAATCTGCCACCATCTTTCTCATTATTTACTACATTTCTGAATTTCTTGTAATCTGCACACATGTTCTGCATGCCCAAATTCAGATAATGAATACATCAAAAAAAATGCCATGGTCTCAGTACTGAACACAGGGGAATATTGTATACGACTCTAATCTGAAAAACAACCAGTCACTGCTCTCCCAGGTCTGAGCCAGAAGTTTCGGGTTTGAGTTCCACACCAGGCCAAAGAAGTGTTCACAACATGACCAAACACATTGAGTATGTGAACCTGCAAATCCTTCCAACATGCCAGTGGCTGGCAGTGAGAGCAGAAGAAACTCCTGGTCAATCACGCTTGATGTGGCACCCCTCAAGTTATAATCCCCTGGCGACAGACCAGTCTACTCTCCATCATCAGGAAAAAGTGACGGAAGGAATCACCAATAAGAATCTTTTATTGCGGGTTTACTTAATTAACTGAATTTAAATACCCCCAGGTGCCATGGTGGGATTTGAATCCCTGCCATGGGATATTATTCTGGTCCCTGCAGTTACCCCAAAAAAGAGGAAAAACCGTCCGAAACTACCAAATCAGTAATAATGGGGTTCCTGCAAGTTTTACTGGTGCCCTTCATTTTTATTTTTTCCCTTTAATACAGGTAAATCAATAATACCGTTGGGCCTGTTGTCATTGAATTGTAAGCAGTTCCCGGTTGAGGCTCTCTGGCACTGGCCAATATGGGGCCAAAGTGGCATATGCGGCAGAGTGGTCTTGAAATCCGGCAGTGCGCATGTTCAGTGCGGGCGGGGTTACTATGGCGGCGGGCCGGCAGTGCGCATGCTCAGTGCGGGCGCGGTTACCATGGCGGCGGGCCGGCAGCGCGCATGCTCAGTGCGGGCGCGGTTACCATGGCGGCGGGCCGGCCGTGCGCATGCTCAGTGCGGGCGCGGTTACCATGGCGGCGGGCCGGCAGCGCGCATGCTCAGTGCGGGCGGGCTGGCTGGAAGGATGACAAGATGGCGACCGCAATGTACCTGGAGCATTACCTGGATAGTGAGTACCGGCGGGCGGGCCCTGTGGCGGTCTTGTGTGGGGAGGCTCCGCCCTGCTGGTTGCCCCCCAACCCCCCGGGGGAATGAAAGGCTTTGGTTTTAGCCGCCGGGCCGGCAGCCTGCTCCCACACCCTCCCCCCCCCCCCCCTTCGAAGGAGAGAGTGCGGTATCCCCGCACTCGGCACATACGTGGCTGGGGCGCGGCTCTTCGGGAATTGCTGCGCCAGCCCGGGACAGGGACGTTTCCGTTAGTTTGTGGAAAGCGCACGGCGGGGGGGGAATTCAGGAGTTTCCCAGCGTGGGGAGGGGCCTCTGCGCATGCGCACGGGGATTCACCCTTTCCCGCCACTAGCAGGCAGCAAGCATGTAAACAACTGTGTGTAAGAACCTAATAATAATCTTTATTACTGTCACAAGTAGGCTTACATTAACACTGCAATTAAATTACGGTGAAAATCCCCGAGTCGCCACACGCCAGCGCCTGTTCGGTACAATTCACCTAACTGCATGTCTTTCGGGGCTTGTGCAGGAAACCCACGCAGACAGGAGTGCAGACAGTGACACAGGCCGGAAATCAAACCCAGGTCCCTGGTGCTAATAATAATAATAACCTTTTATTGTCACAAGTATGAACTTACTGTGAAAAGCCCCTAGTCGCCATATTCCGGCGCTTGTTCGGGTAAACTGGTGCGGGAATTGAACCCATGCCGCTGGCCTTGTTCTGCATCACAAACCAGCTGTCCAGCACACTGAGCTAAACCAGCTATGAAGCAACAGTGCTAACCACTATTACCATGCTACTTGTGGGTGTAATAGATGGACATCTGGACCAGTGGGTGTAATAGGTGACAGTCCGTACCACCGAGTAACTGGCAGCCATCCATACCGCTGGGTGTAACAGGCAGCTATCTGTACTGCCAGGTGTAACAGGCAGCCATCCGTACCAGCGGGTGTAACATGCTGCCTGTTTACCGCGTTCTGTGTTGCCGGGTTTACCGGAGTGGCGATCCGTGCCGCTGGGTGATTCCTGACCTGAGGTGTAACCAGGGAGTTGTGATCCAGGGGGGAGGGAGTGATCTGCGTCACTGGGTGTAACGGGGGGGGGGGGGGGGGGGTGGGTGGCGCGCGGAGCACCGCTGGTGTAACCTTGGTGGTGCACTCTGCACTGCTGGGTGTAACCAGAGTGGTACGTTCTGCGCCGCCAGGTGTAAAGGGGGGCCATCTGGCCACCCGGGTGTAGCGGGGGTGGTCAGCACCACCGGCTTCAACAGACGGCCACCCACACCATTGGCTGTAACAGGCAGCCATCCACACCACTGGGTGTAACTGATGGCCATCTGTAACTCCAGGTGTAATAGGCGGCCATCCGTGCCGCAAGTGTAACGGGATGGTGCGGTCTGCGCCGCCAGGTGTAACGGGGGTGGTCTGCAGATGCAACGGGAGGCGGTCTGTAACGGCTGGTGTTCGGTCATGGGGCAACGTACAGTGGATTGTGACCACATTCTTTTGACTGGTCAGAAATATGGGAAAGGGCAGCATGG
Source organism: Scyliorhinus canicula (assembly GCF_902713615.1). Classification (NCBI taxonomy): domain Eukaryota; kingdom Metazoa; phylum Chordata; class Chondrichthyes; order Carcharhiniformes; family Scyliorhinidae; genus Scyliorhinus; species Scyliorhinus canicula. The sequence continues at coordinate 60,084,879 of NC_052158.1, read as the reverse complement.
TGGCCTAGTGGTTAGCACTGCTGCCTCACGGCGCTGAGGTCCCAGGTTCGATCCTGGCTCTGGATCACTGTCCGTGTGGAGTTTGCACATTCTCCCCGTGTCTGCGTGGGTTTCGCCCCCACAACCCAAAAATGTGCAAAGTAGGTGGATTGGCCACGCTAAATTGCCCCTTAATTGGAAAAAATAATTGGGTAATCTAAATTTTTTAAAAAAAGAAATATGGGCAAGACGTAAAAATCGCACATTTAAGTAGTACCTTTGCGTAGGAAAAATAAGTTAAAATGTCATTGCAAGTGTGGAGAAGTTGCAATCGATGTGTTCAATTCATAATGTACCCATTTCCTGGAATAGCAGTTAATTTGCTTGAATTTGAAAATATGCTTTCAGTGAAAATGTTTATTTAAGCTACTTTGTGTGCTGACAGGTATTGAAAATCTGCCCTGTGAACTTCAGCGGATCTTCCATCTGATGCGGGACCTGGACCAGAGAACTGAAGGTACATACAGCACAGTTGGGGAAAACCCGGCAAGCCTCATCTGGGGGGGGTTCCACTGTGCTGTGCAGATTTCAGTGAGCCTTCAGATTTTGACCTCAAACTGTTAAAATGTATCTTCAAGTTTTGTATGCTTATGTTTCAATTGGAATCCTCAATGGGTATTGATCTCTGAATATGGGTAATTTAATTTTCCAGGAACTTTCCGGTTGCAGTTCAGGACGGCATTTTCCAATATTCTTTCAAATTCAAATAGTTCACCTGAAAATCCTTTTTTTAACTTGTAAGCAGTGGGTGTTGGAATATTTTCCAGTAGAAGTGAGAACTTTTTTTTATTATAGAATTTACAGTGCAGAAGGAGGCCATTCGGCCCATCAAGTCTGCACCGGCTCCTGGAAAGAGCACCCTACCCAAGGTTAACACCTCCACCCTATCCCCATAACCCAGTAACCCCACCCAACACTAAGGGCAATTTTGGACACTAAGGGCAATTTATCATGGCCAATCCACCTAACCTGCACATCTTTGGACTGTGGGAGGAAACCGGAGCACCCGGAGGAAACCCACGCACACACAGGGAGGATGTGCAGACTCCGCACAGACAGTGACCCAAGCCGGAATCGAACCTGAGACCCTGGAGCTGTGAAGCGATTGTGCTATCCACAATGCTACCGTGCTGCCCGAGTTGGCTCTGGTGGGTTTAGCCCACTCGGCTAAATCGCTGGCTTTTAAAGCAGGCCAGCAGCACGGTTTGATTCCCGTACCAGCCTCCCCGGACAGGCGCCGGAATGTGGCGACTAGGTGCTTTTCACAGTAACTTCATTGAAGCCTACTCGTGACAATAAGCGATTTTCATTTCTATAGTCACTATTGAGTTTAATCCCATTTTCCTCCCTGGTTGCTTCCAGTATTCTTTAATATTCCGCTTTTTATGTAACCAAACAGTCGCTTTTTAAATGTACTTGTGTAATCTATTTATGTGATTCTACCTATTTCTTCATCACCGTGTCTCTGATCAATGACAACAATCTAAAATTATTTACCGTCATGATTCTTGATGATCTTGAAGCCCTCTGATAAATTTAACCCTGGTCTTGTACAAGTTTAACTTGTTTTCTTGGTTTCATATTCTGTGCCTCCTGGTGATGAAACCCAGGAATCCTACAAAGTAAGAGGGTGCAATTTATATTATTTCACCAGTCTAATTGCTTTACTCCATGTTTGCAGATAAAAAAGTTGAGATTGACAAATTGGCAACAGAATATATCTCAAACGTGAAGGACCTGTCTCCGGATCAACGAGTTGATCAACTGAAGAAGATTCAGCTCGCCTACAATAAATGCAGAGAGTACAGCGATGACAAAGTTCAGTTAGCAATGGAGACGTATGAAATGGTGGGTGGTCTATTAGTCTACAGGGAAACCAACGGTTAATTCATTTTTGATATTTGGGTAAAAATACTGTACTTTTCCATAAAATGTAATTAGGTGGCTTGTACATACTCTGTGCAAGAAATGAGCCTGATTGTCAGTAGCATTTTATCACTGCGTGCATAATGCTGCAATAATCTGAGAATAGTTTTGAAAATACCAACGGGCTATGACTTTTAAAAAAATATTTTTATTCTCCATTTTCACATTTTCCTTCAAAATTTACACCCCACTAACAGACAGTAAACGGTAACAAATACAAAATCAATCCCCTTAACAATAACAACGATTCCATCCTCCCACCACCCCAAACAACGGCCCACCTGTTGATATATGCATCCAATAAAACAAACTCTCCTACGGTGGAAACAAAAACCAAAGGAGAAAAAGAAAAGGGAGTCCGGGACCACCCATGGTCACCATTAACCTATAGAGTCCACTCCCCCCCCCCCCCCCCCCCCCCCCCCTCAACGCCATCTAACCTCTGAAAGAGTACCGTGCATGATACCCAAGAGTTGTAAACCACCCCCCTTCTCCCCCCCCCCCCCCCCAACTCCTCCCCCTCCCCTCCACTGCCTCTTGTAAAAAAAACTCATCCCTTAAACCGGCCAGCGTGGAGGCCCCCACCCGGGTCCCTTTCCCCCTTGCCCGGCCCTAGGAAAGCCCAGAAATCCCCGTTTAGCACACAAACCCTGCATATCCACCTACACCCCAAAGAGCCCTCACTTCGAGTGAAAGACCCATCACTTCCCTTGTCCAAATATATACAACATTGGCTCCTTTAGCCCACACACCCGCACGCAGTGAAACAAAAAAGAAGAAAATACAGTCATGAGGTTACATCAGTACATGGCCATTTCTCAGTTCTGCCGCAGTCCTTCTGCCTTCGCAAACTCCTCTGCTGCTTCCGCCGTTCCAAAATAAAAGTCCTTGAGCTTGTAAGTCACCCTCAGCTTTGCTGGATATACAATGCCGCACTGCACCTTGCTAATGTACAGTGCCCTCTTCACCCGGTTGAAGGCAGCCCGCCTCCTCGCCAGCTCCACCATAAAGTCCTGGTATACATGTATACCAGCTCTAGCCCACCGCAACACCCGCTTCTGCTTGGCCCAGCACAGGACCTTCTCCTTCACACTGTACCTACGGAAGCACAGAGTCACTACCCTTGGCGGCTCACTCGCCTTTGGTACAGGCCTCCACGACCAATGAGCCAGATCCAGTTCATATAGGGAGGGATCCTCCCCCTCCCCCAATAGTTTCGCCAGCATCGCGGAAAAATACTCAGTCGGCCTCTGTTCTTCAACTCCTTCGGGCAGCCCAACAATCCTCAAATTCTGTCGCCTGGATCTGTTTTTCCTCGCAGATCCTTGTTAATCTCTATCACCTTTCGCATCTCCTTCCCCATCGAGGTAAATTGATCACCGTGCTGCAATAATGCCTCCTTCATTTCCTTCAGCGCCTCACCTTGCTCCTGCACCTCTGCCACTGCGCTCGCCACCGACGTCCTCACCAGGGTAATCGCCTCCTCCACCAGCACACTCAAAACCTCCCTCATCTCCTTCCTCATTGTCTCCATGTGTTTTGTAAACTGCTTTTCGAATTCTGCAGTCATCACCGTAGTCATTTCTTCAGCCGTAACCAATGCGGCCTCCCCTGGTGCTCCATCCGCCATTTTCCTTGGTGACCCCAAGGTGACCTTTCCACTCCCCGACGGACCTTCAGCTGTTTTTTTTTACGGCCGTTTTTTTGCTCACCCTCGACATTTTCTTTCACTGTGCCTTCTGAATGGGCTATGACTTGTCATTATCCCAAGTAATTGCAGAGATTACTTTAAACTCCATTTTTTAAAAATCAGTTTTCTTGCTGCAATCCTAATGAACTAAATAACATGCACTAAATTGTACAAAATATAAAAGTATTTCAAACTGATGATATCAAACTGTCTAGTGAGAATAGTACTCCAAGAAGACTGCGTCATTGAGGTGAGAGAAAATTAGAAATTCTATAAATTAAGTCTGGACAGAGAGATGTTCATCTCCATCTTTCCGCATTTACCTCCATAACCTAAGACTCAGCTTCTCCCTCTGCTTCCTGACCCACAGATCGCAATCAGTAAGGATAAACAACGACACCACGATAGTCCTCAATACAGGTTGTGTGCTTAGCTCCCTATTATACTCCCGATACATGCATGACTGTGTGGCAAAATTCGGCCTCAACTCCATCGACAAGTTTGCTGATGACACGACCATAGTGGGTCGGATCTCAAATAACGACGAGTCAGAGTATAGGAGGGAGATAAAGAACTTAGTGGCATGGTGCAATGACAACAATCTCTCCCTCAATATCAACAAAACAAAGGAGCAGGTCATCGACTTCAGTAAGCAAAGTGTCGTCCACGCCCTGTCTGTCAATGATGCCGAGGTGGAGATCGTTGACAGCTTCAAAATGAGGGAGGATCTTATAGAAACAAATAAAATAATGAAAGGAATAGTTAAGATAGAAGCAGGGAGGTTTTTTCCACTGGCGGCTGAAACTAGAATAGCCTCAAAATAAAGGGGAGTAGATTTAGGACTGAGTTGAGGAGGAACTTCTTCACCCATAGGGTTGTAAATCTGGAATTCCCTGCCCAGTGAAGCAGTTTGAAGCTATCTTGTTGAATGTTTTTAAGGCAAAGATAGATAGATTTTTGAATAGTAAAGGAATTCAGGGTTATGGTGAGCGGTGGGGAAGAGAAGCTGAGTCCAGCCATGATCTTATTGAATGGCGGAGCAGACTTGACAGACCAGATGGCCTAGTTCTTATGTTCAAATTCCGAGGTGTAAACATCACCAATAATCTGTCTTAGTCCACCCACATGGACACTACAACCAAGGAAGCACAACAGTGCCTATACTTCATCAGGAAATTGAGGAAATTCGGCATGTCCATGATTTATGAATTTCTGTGAATGTACTATAGCAAGCATCTTACCTGGCTGCATCAAGGCTTGGTATGGCAACTGCACAGTGCAAGACCGTAAGAAACTACAGAGAGTCATGAACATAGCCCAGTCCATCACACGAGCAGGCCTCCCATCCATTGACTTTGTCCACACCACCTGCTGCCTTGGGAAAGCTGGCAGCGTAATCAAAGATCCATCCCACCTAGGTTTTCTCTCTTCCATCAGGCAGAAGATACAAAAGTTTGAGAACAATCATCAATAGTTTCAAAGAAAGCCTCTTCCCCGCTGTTATCAGAATCCTGAATGACCCTCTTGAGATCTGAACTGATCTTTCTACGCATCTTCTCTACAGTTCAACTCTGTCTACCGTATACTTCACCCACCGTCTATGTTTATGCATTTTCATTATGTATCCTCATGCATTTATCGTATGTTCTATGTTTTCATGTATGGAGCAATCTGCCTAGACTATGCATAACAATAGTTTTCACTGTACCTCAGTACACGTGACAATAAATCTAAATCTAAATGTGGTAGCATGTCAGGCATGTAATTCTCAGTTGAGACAGACACCTGAGCGATAGAGGTGTGATATTTCCCACCTCCTTGTTGCAGGTTCTTTGAACTGTGTCTCCTTTTAACTGCCTATCTTCACAGTAATGCACATCTGAATATGTGAACATTCAAATTATTTTGCACTGGTGGAACTTATTTGTGTGCTTATGGCAGGTTGATAAACACATCAGGCGGCTGGATGCTGAATTGGCCAGATTTGAAGCTGATCTGAAGGAAAAATTGGAATCCAGTGACTATGACAGCTCAGGAGGACGAGGCAATAAGAGTGAGTAATGGTATTCTTTTGATGCAGAAAGAGTTCTGAAATGGAGACATGTGATATTCAGTGGAAAATTACATAGGAACATGTGTAGACCATTTAGCCCTTCCAGCCTGTTCCACCATTCAATGATTATGGCTGATCTGTTGCCCACCTTGTAACCTTAGCCGAACAAACATCAGTCCCAGTTTTGGGGAATTTTTAATTAATTTCAAACAAGGTTTTCTAACTGAATGGACGTTCGAAGACCTCTGATTATTTTTGAGTGCGCAGGTTCCAAGCAATATGCAACCTGAAGCTGCAGGAGATTTGTGTCTCATGCAACATTTGTCTTTGTTTATCTCATCATCTTTTTCTTTAATGTTACATTACACAAACACACAATGCCAGTGAAGCCGGTTGAACTGGATAGTTCAAGTAGCACAGGAGGGTATCCATTTCTCATCTCTCTTTAATGGGGAATGAACCTGCTGCAACTGGATGGATGATTGTTGTGTTATTCATACTTATGCAGACTTCCCTAGATATTCCCTCCTGCTTCCCTCTCTCTTGTTCAGTATTCAAATAAAGGAGCTGCAGTTGCAGATCTGTTACCATAAATGGAAGTCCAGGTTTGTTTGCTAACTCGGGTTTGAATGGTCACACGTTGATTTTTGGGAGTGCAGGATCGGAACAAGTATCATAAATATGAAAGTACCAGAGATACCTTGCCCATGCAACGTATTTAGACTCTTGCTTCAAGAAGCAAAATTGTCTAGGGAACAGATATAAAATATAGTGGAATAGGAAACGCTAAAGAAATACAGAAACTGCTGGAAAGACTCTGCAGTCCAGGCAGCATCTGTGGAGAGAGAGAAACAGTTAATGTTTCAGGTCAACGTCCTTTCATCTGTTTTTGAGCAAGGGAAAGGGATGACGATGGAAAAATAAATCAACAGCAAAGGTCCATGAAAGGGTGGAATATAGGAAAGGTTAAATGGCAAAGGTAAAGGAAGAAATAAAGAGATATGGAGAGCAGAGGGATGAACAGCTGCTGGCCAAAAAACAAAGAATGAGAAAAGTAAAGCTGTAAAAATAAAACCTGCAAAGCAACAGGGAACAAAGGGCAGCAGAGTTTAGGGTTTGAAATTGTTGAACTCAATATGAGTCCAAAAGGCTGTAACGTGTCCAGTCTGTAAATGAAATGCTGTCCCTTAAACATAGGGTTGAGCTTCATTAGAACAGTGCAGGAGGCCGAGGACAAAGAGGTCAGCTTGACAACTAGGTGGAGAATTAAAATGATAGGCGACCAGTAGATCGGGGTCACACTTATGGACTGAACATTTAATCTGTGTCTGGTCACCCAAATGTACAGCAAACCGCATTGTCAGCAGTGCATACAGTAAACTAAATTGAAAGAAGTACACATAAATCATTTTCAACTGGAAGGCGTGTTTAGGGCTGCGGATAGTCTGAAGGGAAGATATAAAAGAGCAGGTTTGCATCTCCTGTATTTGCATGGAAAGATTCCATAGTGTGATGAATGTAGGAATTTCAGATATATTGTATTTTATGTATTTGGTTTAATAAGGGTTTAAAGCCTGAGTTTATATGTATGTGACTGCTGCAGTAATGTTTTTAAAAATCCTGGTTTGCAAGACAGCTCGAGTTTTGGAGCCAGAGGTGCAATTAAAGCATTGTAAAAGTTATGGCTAATGAACTTCTATTTATATTAAGAGGGTTTCCTGTGCAGTAGTTAATTACAGACATGGTGTTCAGCTTAACAAGATTATGTAGTTAATGGGAAAAGTATGGGGTTGAAGCAGTCACGTTTTATGGTTTTCAGTAAGTTAATTTTTGACTGGAAGGTGAGCTGAGAAGGTTTCTAAAGAAATAGCAAGAGATTCTGCTTTATTCTGACAGGGTGTCAGGTCTTCTTAAGCAGTCTCAAAAGATCTCTCATCTCAAAGTGGAGTATTCAAGACATCTTTGCACAGCAAGTATTCCTGAGAGTTAACTGTATTTAAAAGTGGATTGGGATCGGAGTTGGTTTTGTTGTTTTGAGTGGAAATAAAGATAGCAGTTAAGAATTATTGTGTCACTGCATTGATTAGCATTGTTTAAGGGATGATTGTTAGCTATTTTCGTGTTAGCTATTTTCGTGTGTGATGTTAAAGATATTTTGATACTATGTTAGTAATAAAGTTTGTTTCAATATACCATATCCCTAGTTTGTGTGAAATTAACTCCTGGAGCAAGGAATCCTTTCCTCGCAGTCGTTTTCTGGCCAGCATCCTAGCCACTGTTGGGGTCTGGTCCGGGATCACAATAATAGGAAGGGGAAAGGTGTTGGAAAGGGTTGAAGAATGGGCTCGGGTGTTGCATCAGAATGCTGAAAGAAAAGAGAGGGAAAGATGTGTTTGGAGGTGGAAGAAATGGCAGAGGATGATTTGTTGAATGCGGAGGCTGGTGGAGTGGATGTTGGCGGGAAGGAAAGAGGGTGCAAGGGGAGCCCTGTCACAGTTCTGGAGGGAGGGGAAGGGGCAAGAGCAGAAGGATCAGGATGGAACAGACAAAATCGAAAACCCTGTCAGCCATGATGCAATTCCATATCAACGCTCCTAATATGCCTTCATTTCTCCTCCCGACCACTGCCGTTGCTATTGCACCACCAACTCTTCTGTCAATTAATCACTTGTCTTCCGCCCTATCACATACCTTCCAATTTATTGTTTCTCTGACAGGCATACCTTTCACTTGCTTAAAACGTTTAATGTTTCTAGCCTTTCTCCATTCTGATAAAAGGTTTGAAACATGTACTCTGTTTATCTTTCCACAGATATTGCTTGACCTGCTGAGTATCTCCAGCATTTTCTGTTTTTATTGTGTCCAGGCAAAACTCCTCCTCCCTTTGCTATACATGTGACATAGAAAATATCCATTCCCTAAGAGAAGGCAGTAGAATAAGTACAAACCCTCCTGGCAACAGGAGAAAAAGATTAGTTGAAACTCAAAATACTAAAACTAACTGAAAAGTTGAGCTACCTATACACTCTACTTTCCACACATCTAATGTGCCTCTCTTTCTCTCCCTTTATAGAAGGCAGAGGCCAGAAAGACAAGAGGGGGTCTCGGGGTCGTGGCAGACATGGATCTGATGATGATATACCAAAGAAAAAGAAGCAGAAAGCAGGGTAGGATGGATGTTTGACTTAAAATAAACAGAATTGTTGATCTTTTTCATTTTAATTTCATTTCCCCACACCATCCCTGCACAATCCCATAATGTCAGTGCGGTAACCAGCAGGTGCATATTCACAATGAAATATTGGGCGTGAGATGAGATTCATCATTTTAAATTTTGCACACTTCTTCAAAGTATGGATTTGTTCTGTGCAAGCCATGTGACAAGTTTGTTTGGCCTTCTGTCAGGAAGGAGGAAGTGACAGCCTTCTCAGGAGCAGCAGGATACTGATGTTGAACATCATACTAACTGCAAGACTGATGAAGAGGTTTACTTGACATTGCTTAACTGGATCACAGTCTGAATGAACTGATCCCATGTCTTTGTGACCTTTAAGGCCAAACCAGTGTATGCAGTGAAGTAGATTTTAAAAATTGGCTTCACCCACATTACCAGACCAGTTTGAAACAATCAGTTGATTTGTTAACACAATCCAAAGAGGTTTCCTACAAATCAATAGTCACTATTCTGCAAGTGTACTTCATTGGTTGTAGAGTGCTTTGGGATGTCTTCAGATCATGAAAGGTGGTGTAGAAGTCCAAGTTTAATTTTCGATAATGTTGGATTGTTTTCATTCATTTGAGAACAGAAGGAAGCAGGGGACAGTGGGTAGAGTTCCATATTGGAGGTAGTACTTTGGATTAGCCAGTCCTCAAGCTTAGAGGTTTCCGACATTAAGCTTTTGGCTTCTCTCTGCAGGGGAGCATAAAGATGTCTGCAAGAAGCTTGCATCTAGAACTGACTTTGGTTTTCCTTCTCTAGGCCAGAATACTCTGATTCTGTTTTGAAAATGCACCCATCTGATGTGTTGGACATGCCAGTTGACCCCAATGAACCCACCTACTGTCTGTGTCACCAGGTTTCATATGGTGAAATGATAGGCTGTGATAACCCAGATGTAAGTATATTTCTGGTGTTTTGTTTTGTTTTCTTATTAATGCACTATTAAATACCATTCCTATTTAGTAGAGCTGGGTGAAGGGAGTTGTTGATACTTATTTCTGTGTAAAGATTTATTAAACTATGACTAAAAAGTAAGCAAGCACAACGCAACTGGTCACTGAGCACAGCTAGTCACAGAAGGAATTTAGAAATCTGGTGGGTGAGAGAATTTTAAGGGTTAATCTCTTTACAAAATCTACTCTAATTTGCATTTAGAAATTACTGTAATGTACTTTTTTTTTGTCCTAGCGGGGAGAAACCCAACAACCTCCCTGCAAGAGAGGCAGCTACAGTAGTTAATTAGATAGCTCATTTGAACTAGATTCTCGAGTTCTCTGGTATCTTCTCTCGACACTCTGAGATGAGTGCTGCCTCATCTCTGTAGAATTTTGGTTAATTTAAATAGAACGGTCTTGCTAAGCAACGGTCTTGAAATAAGCAAATACGAAGACTGGTCACTGAGTGCTGCACATACAATAGTATGAGAATGGAATTCAGTGCAGTGAGGGAGAAGGTGCTGTTCATCTAAGTAGCTACCCTAACTTTTGAGTTCAGACGAGCGCGGAGAGCGGTGGACCAGTTTAAAAGAGCTGGGCAATCAGTCCACGAATCAGCCCCATTCTGAGAAACGTTTGGAGCGTGACAACACAAGGAATGGTTTTCTATAGGTATGTGAAATGGAATATATTAGCAAAAGCAAATGTGAGCCCGTGACAGGCAGAGACTGGATAATTTATAATGGATAATAAGGAAATGGCTGATAAACTAAACAAGTACTTTATGGAGGATACAAGAAACCTCCCAAAATACTAGAGAACCAAAGGACTAGCAGGAATTAGGAACTGAATGAAATTAGTATTAGTAAAAAAGTAGTAATAGAGAAATTAACCTGATAAATCCCCTGGACATGATTGCCTACATCCCAGAGTGATAAAAGATGGTGGGTGCATTGCTGGTCATCTTCCAAAATATTATAGATTCTGGAATGATTGCTACAGATTTATAGGTAGCAAATGTAACCCTACTTTTTAAGAAAGGAAGAAGAGAAAATGGAACTACGGACCTGTTAGCCTAACATCAGCAGAGAGGGTATGATAACTGGACACTTAGAAAATAATGATTGGATTGGGTTGAGCCATCCATAGAATTCCTGCAGTGCAGAAGGAAGCCAGTTGGCCGACCGGGTCTGCAACAACTCTCTTAAAGAGCACTCTAATTAGGAGCACTCCTCCGCCCTATCCTCGTAACCCCATAACCCCACTTAACCTACACATCTTTGTGACATGAAGGGGAAATTTAGCATGGTCAATCCACCTAACCTGCACTTCTTTGGACTGTGGGAGGAAACCGGACCACCTGGACAAAACCCACTCAGACACAGGAAGAAAGTGCAAACTCCTCACAAGACAGTAACCCAAGGCTGGAATTGAACCCAGGTCAATGGCGTTGTGAGGCAGCAATGCTAACCATTGTGCTGTCCCTCATCCTGGATTTATGAACAAGAAATTATATTTGACAACCCTGTTAAGAGGTTTTTTTTGAGGATTTATTTTTTTACATAAATTTTAGAGTACCCAATTATTTATTTTCCAATTTAGAGGCAATTTAGCATGCCCAATCCACCTAACCTGCACATCTTTGAGTTGTGGGGGTGAGACCCACGTAGACAAGGGGAAAATGTGCAAACTCCTTTTTGAGGATGTAAATAGATAAATAGATATGGGAGAACCAGTGGATCTGGTGTATTTCGATTTTCAGAAGTGCTTTTGAGAAGGTCCCACACAGGTTAGTAAAGAAAATTAGAGCTCATGGGATTGATATACTGATGTAGATCGATATACTGATGTGAATTGAGAATTGGTTAATGGACAGAAAAGAGATTGGGAATAAACAAATTATTCTCCGGTTGGCAGACTGTGAGTAGTGGGGTACTGCAAGGAACAGGACCCAGCTATTCCAACTCTATATCATTGATTTGGATGTGGGGATCAAATTAAATATTTCCAAGTTTGCTGCTGATACAAAACTAGGCAAGATGTGCTTTGTTAGGAGGATGCAGAGGCTTCAATGCAATTTAACAGACTAGGTGAGTGGAGAAGGACATGGCAGATGGAATATAATGTGAAGTTATCCACTTTGGTGGGTTAAAGAGAAATATAGAATGTTGCAGGAGTTTGATGCCAATTCGACTAAAGTGGTCCTCATTCCCCAGCAGAGCAGACGACAGTTAGGGAGTTTCAGTTCAAGAACATTATACTAGCTACAAACAGGGGAGCTAAGCATCCACTCGGTGGCTTGCCAGCTCCCCGATCGTAGGAAATACAGGGCAATTATATTTTGGTGCATGTTAATTACTTGGGAAATACACAAATCAAAAGAATACATTTGTATTTATAGAGATTATCTATGTCCATTCACAACTGATGATTGGGATTACATAATGCATTACATATGAGTATAATTAACAATCATACTCATGGCACGTACGTATTATAATATCACAACGCATGTATTTGTATCCACTTATCTACTAACTACTGGACATAAATAAGATAAAGAAAAGCCTGAGCTGTGGTACTCATACTCCCATCCCATTGTCCAATGTTTCTGCAAGGCACACAAGCTGCAGCTGCATAATGATGAATTGAATTTTTGTGTGCAAGCTGTGTGACTACATCCTTGCTATAATGGTAGCAGAGTGGTTAGCACTGTTGCTTCACAGTTCCAGGGACCCAGGTTCGATTCCCGGCTTGGGTCACTGTCTGTGTGGAGTCTGCATCTGCTCCCGGTGTCTGTGTGGGTTTCCTCCGGGTGCTCTAGTTTCCTTCCACAAGTCCTGAAAGACATGCTTGTCGGGTGAATTGGACATTTTGAATTCTCCCTCAGTGTACCCGAACAGGTGCCGGAGTGTGCTGACCAGGGTATTTTCACAGAAACTTAATCGCTGTGTTAATGTAAGCCTACTTGTGACACTGATAAAGATTATTATTAATTAATAAAACAAGGTTCCTTGAATGCTTATCTGTAGACAGTCTCCATTGCAGCAACAGGATTCTCATACTAGTTTCTTTGAGAATTTACCAGCTAGCAAGCAGGAGCCCGTTAGGTTTAATTTAAACCTGTATGATTTCTAACTCTTTCGCAGAATATTTTTTAAATGGTGAGACATTGAGATGTGTTGATGGCAAAAGTGGTCTGGGTGTGCTTGATCATGAATCACCTGAAAGCTAGCATGCAGGTCGAGCAAGCAATTTGGAAGGCCTTTTTGGCCTTTATTACAAGAGGAATTGAGTACAGTAAAGATGTCTTGCTGCAATTGTTTTTTGTTAATAAATATTTTTATTCTCCTTTTTCACAATTTTTCTCCCGAATTTACATCCAACAACAATCAATAACCAACAACAAATATCTCAAACCCCTTAACAGTAACAACGATCCCATCCTCTCACCATGCCCAGACATCAGCCCGCATGTTAACATAAACAAATGACAAAGAAGAAAAAAAAGGAAGCAGGGATTACCCATAGTCATCTTCAACATACATAGCCCCCCGCACCCCCCCCCCCCCAACTAATGTTCGATGTTATTCAGTTCTTGAAAGTGCATAATAAATAGTGCCCATGACTTGTAGAACCCCTCCAAGCTTCCCCTGAGTTCAAACTTAACCTTCTCAAGGGTCAAGTATTCCAACAGGTCCCCTCGCCACGCCAGGGCACAGGGTGGAGAGGCCGCTCTCCATCCCAGCAGGATCCGCCTTCGGGCGATCAACGAGGAGTAGGCTATGATATCTGCCTCCGCACCCGTTTTCAACCCTGGCTGATCCGACACCCCGAATATGGCCTCCCGGGTCCAGCTTCACATGCACCACCATGGAAATTACCCTAAACACCTCCTTCCAGTACTCCCCAAGCTTTGGACAGGACCAAACCATATGAACTTGATTAGCGGGCCCACCCACCCCCCCGCAACGTTTACACACATCTTCTACCCCTTCAAAGAATCGGCTCATCCTTGCCCTCGTGAGGTGTGCCCTGTACACCACATTCAGCTGTATCAGCCCCAACCTCGCACAAGAGGTGGAGGCAGTCACTCTCCGGAGCACCTCATACCAGACCCCCTTCTCTATAACCTCGCCCAATTTTTCCTCCCACTTCGCTTTGTTCCCCTCCAGTGGTGCCTTATCCTTTTCCAACATAGCTCCATATACCGCTGACACTGTCCCCTTCTCCAGTCCACTTGCCGCCAAAACCTCCTCCAAGAACGTGGAGGCCGGTTCCTCCGGGAAACCCTGTATCTCCTTCCTGGCAAAGTCCCGAACCTGCATAATACCTAAACACTTCTCCCTGCTGTTGCTCGTTCTGGGTGAGTGTGCTTTACACTCAGTTGGCTCTGTTTTATTCCTTAGCTCTAGAGTCGCCAGGTATCTTTATGATACCGCCACGAGGTTCAAGTTCAGATCAATGACTCAATACACCAGTTTGTAAGTTCAAACAAGACACGTTTATTATTACAGTTATTTACTACTCATGCACATAATACGAAGACTAAACTGTTCCTACCACTACTAGGCCAATATTTATCTGAAATAAGGGAACTGCCGGATCAGGGAACAATGGCCTCTTGCTTTGTCCTGGATCCGCAGGCTTCCAGTTAGTGTGGACTAAAGGGGTCAGGAGTGTCTATTCTCGTAGCAGGCGTTGTAGGACACTTGTCGGTGTAGCAATTGGCCAGGCCTCTCCTTCTCACGTTCAAGTTCCTGGAGAGGTGCTGCAAAGGTGTTCTGCTGGGAGGGCCGGCTAAGAGATCGAATTTGTCTTGGGACCTTACTTTTATAGGTCCCAGGGGCCTCGCGTCCATCTGGGTGGATCCTGTACCTGCTTGCAATCAATTGGATCTCATACCAATCGATTGGTTTGAATTCCCCAATACTGGTGCTGTTTCCCGATCGCTGGGTGGTTCTTGGGGCTGTTTGTAACTTATTGTCCGGGACTCCTGCTGGCGCCGAAGAGTCTAGCTTGACATTTGTTATTCTTAATTGTGTCCATTGTGCCTGGGAATCGCTCAATTAATATGCGCAGCTTGCTAGTTTCTATGTTGTCTGGTTTCTTCACAGACAGAATCCACAGAGAGGTTCTGTCCTCCAAACAGAAGAGCAGTTATGAAACTGGAGCTAGCAAGCTCTCAGAGGTGTTGGCCGACATGCCTGTCGGCTGGACTTCAGACATTTCAGCTGATAAGGTGTCTTGCAAATTCTCAAAGGTATCGGCGGACAGATTGAGTGTGTGTCCGCAGAGCTACTGTTTCTGAAAAAACAAACAAAACACAAACAAACAAACATGCAACAAACATACCGCAGGTTCCGTCAGAAAAGGACACCGTTTAGTACGGACCTGAATACTTTGGGGCCAGAAATGTGCTGGGATTATAAACAGACAGGATCACTTGCTGTCCAACCTGAAACTCTGTGGAATGTACTGTCCGGTTGAAACAAGCCTTGCTCTGTTTCTTTTTCTTTCCCAATTTAACTGCGGCTGTTAACTGAGCCGATCTTAAATTTTCCACTAATTGTTTGACTGCTGTCTCGTGTGTGAGGGCCGTCACTTCTGGGCTGGTCATGTTGAGTCCTAAAAGGAATTCAGAACCTTTCATGGGGCGTCCGGTCATGTGTGTGTGGGGTGAAACCTGTTGAAGCTGAAACCGTATTCCTTAAAAACAGAAGTGCGAATGGGAGCACCGAATCCCAAGTCGTATTATTTTCCTAGACCATCTTTCTAAGGGTCGATTTTAGAGTCCGATTCATGTGTTCCACTATACTGCTTGACTGGGGGTGGTACGCAATGTGGAAATTTTGTTTAATGCCGAATATGGTCAGGACGTTCTTCATGACCCGTCCTGTGAAATGAGATCTTTGGTCCGGCTCAATACTTCTGGGGAGTCCCCATCTAGTAAAGATGTGGTGTGTAGGATCTTTGCGGTTGTTTTGGCCGTGTTAATTCGTGATGGGAATGCCTCTACCCATTTGGTGAATGTATCAATTACCACCAAAACATATTAATAGCCTTTCCTGCATGGGGGCAATGGACCTATAAAATTGATCTGGAGGTTAGTCCAGGGGCCATTAACGGGGCGAGTGTGACCAAGCTGAGCCTTCTAAGAATACCTCTCCGGGTTATTCTGTGCACAAATTAAACAATTCTTGATGTAATGCGTTACATCTTCTCTCAAATCTGGTCACCGTTGGCCTGACCAAAATGTCGAACAGGGCTCCCATCTGCAACAACCATAGGTTCAAACCAGCACTGACCGACGCCACCTTCAAAAGGTGGAGGCAGGACGGGGGAACATTGACAGTCAGGGACCTATACACGGACGACAGGATCGCAACACTGGACGAACTGACAGAGAAATTTCAGCTAGCTGGGGGGAACGAGCTACGGTACCTGCAGCTCAAAAACTTCCTACGAAAGGAGACAAGGACGTACCCACAACCGCCACGACAGACACTACTGGAAGACCTACTGGACGCAAGTATCCTAGAGAAAGGGAACTGTAGTGACATGTATGGCCGACTGGTAGATAGGGACGACACCGTACTGGACACAACAAGAAGGAAATGGGAGGATGACCTGGGGATGGAGATAGGGTGGGGACTCTGGAGCGAAGCACTGCATAGGGTCAACTCCACCTCCACGTGCGCAAGGCTCAGCCTGACGCAACTAAAAGTGGTACATAGAGCCCACCTAACAAGAACCCGTATGAGTAGGTTCTTCCCGGAGGTGGAAGACAGATGTGAGCGGTGCCAAAGAGGCCCGGCCAACCACGCCCACATGTTCTGGTCTTGCCCCAGACTTGTGGAGTACTGGACAGCCTTCTTCGAGGCTATGTCCAAAGTGGTGGGGGTGAGGGTGGAGCCATGCCCGATAGTGGCGGTCTTCGGGGTTTCAGACCAGCCAGATCTATTCCTGGGGAGGAGGGCGGACGCCCTTGCCTTTGCCTCCCTGATCGCCCGCCGTAGAATCCTGTTTGGCTGGCGGTCAGCAGCACCGCCCAGAGCTGCGGACTGGCTGTCCGACCTCTCGGAATCTCTCCAAATGGAGAAAATCAAATTTGCCATCCGAGGGTCGGACGACGGCTTCCACAGAACGTGGGAGCCATTCATGCAACTGTTCCGGGACCTATTTGTGGCCAATGTACAAGAGGAAGAATAGTCGGGGGAAGGTAGCGGGAGGGGGGGGGGGGGGCTACAGGTTCGTTACGGGGGTTCGATGGCTAGCTAAGGCCCAAAACCAAGCTAAATAAACATGTTGAGGGGGGGGGGGGGCCGCAGTTACTACTACGAAGATGCTTACCTGTAAATATGTATGTTAATTTTTGCGTGTTTGTTTTTGTTTGTTTTTTTTTGTTTCTCTCTCCTAACAATTTGTAATTTGTTCAATATAAAATACGAAAACTGAATAAAAACATTTATTTAAAAAAAAAATCTGGTCACCAACAGAGCTGTCTCAGGTGGGCTTGGTGGGGTCTATCCCTTGGTGTCCATGACTGTCATGGAATAGGCAAATCATTTGATTCCTGTCCTTCTCATGAACCACATACAGTTTATCTTTCAGAACCACACCATCATGTGTGGTCAGAGCGTGTTTAAACTTGTCATACTGGGCCGAAAACTTTCCTCTCAAAATCTCCCTGAGATTGCTGTCCTGTTTTTGGGCCTATATTAAATCCTCAATGTTGGTCTGTGAGACCTGAACTGAACTCTCAGGGGCGCTACCGGGGGGGTGTCCAAAAATGTCCGTGCCTGGAACCTGCTTTTGCCAGTGCGTCGGCTTTCACATTTCCAGGGGGGGGTAACCGATGATGGCTTCTTACTTTAATTATTCCGTAAATCCTATCCTTTGCCTGTTCTAGGATATGGCGGAGCAATGGGGCTATGGAAGGGGCTTTCCATCTGCGGAAACAAAACCTCTTGCCTTTCACAGGGGTAGAAATTCCGTCAAACTGTTGCAGACATGTAGACTATCAGAATATATATCTGCTGGGCTGGGGAACAAATCTGGGTGGTTCACTATGTTAGCTATGGCCGCGAGCTCTGCTGCCTGCGCGCCTAAGTGACTGGGTAACTTTAAAGCTATCTCTTCTAATGCGCGTCCCTGCGCGTCCTCTACATAGATGCCGCATCCTCTTATGCGCTCACCATTAAAACAGTGGATGAACCATCCACATAAATCTTCAAGGGGGCACACGTGTCTGTGTGCTGGGGCTTTGAGTTGAACTTCCTATCTTCCTGGGGGGCGTCTTTGCAATGAAGGGTCCTGTGTTGTGGAGGGGGGCTACTATCTCGCATTCACGGGGTTGTCCTGGGTATTGGAGGTTGTCTGCTAAGAAGGTGTGTGTCTTTGTCCGTTTAACTGTGATGTCCCGTCCCTGTAAAGGAAGGGTCCACCTAGCTGCTCTAATTTGGCTAACTGAACCGTCCTTCAGTCGTCCGTCCAATAGAAGCTGTGTGGGGGTGTGTTCGGTCAGAATCGTTATGGGGTTGAGTCCGGTAAGGTACGAAAAGTACTTTACTGCCCAGAATACTGTGAGTAGGTGCCTTTAGCAGGCTGAAAATCCTTGCTATACTGGGTCTAAAAGTCAGGAGGCATAAGCCACTGGTCGTAGCTGCTCGTGACGTTCCTGAAGGAGCACGGCAGAGAGGGTCAGATCTGTGCTTGCTACCTCAATTGCATAGGGGGAAAGCGGGTCTGGAACTTGGAGTGCGGGGGCTGCGCTAAGGGCTCTTTTAAAATCGTCCACAGCATCCGTATGCTGCGGAAGCCATTCCCAAGGGGCTCCTTTCTTAAGGAGGTCTGAAAGGGGGGGTGCTTTTGTCGCAAAATCGTCAATGTGGTTCCGACAGTACCCAACCAGTCCTAAAAACGACCAGAGGGCTGAAACATTTTGGGGAAGGGGCAATTTGACGATCGAGTCAATTCTTTTGTACTCGATCTCGCGTTTGCCGTGCGTGATGACTGTACCCAAATACATGACTTTACTCTCCAATATTTGGGCCTTTCTGGGGTTCACTTTATATCCAATTGTTTGCAGAAGTTCCAGGAGTTCAGACAGAAGCGTGATGTGCTCTGCCTTGGTGTCATACTGTACCAGACATTCGGGTCGGGAAAATTTTGATAATCCATTTGCCAGCTGTCGGTGGAAAATGGAGGGGGAATTGTGGAATCCTTGTGGGAGGCATGTCCACGTGTACTGCTGACCTTTAAAAGTGAATGTGAATTTGTACTGGCACGCCTTCGCCAATGGGATTGACCAGAAGCCGTTGCGAATGTCGAAAACCATAAAATACATGGAGTTGAGTCCCTGCTTGAGCATGGTCTCGGGACTTGTTGCTACCGTGGGGGCTACTGCGGGGGTGACTTTATTGAGTTCCCGATAATCAATGGTCAGACGCCATGATCCGTCGGGCTTCCTCACTGGCCAAATCGGTGCATTATCAGTTGAGGCTACTGATCTAAGTGCGCCCTGCTCTAATAAGCTCTCTATTACTTTGGCGATTTCTCCCTCTGCTTCCTGGGGAAATCTGTATTGTCGCTGGGGTTTAGGGTCATGTCCTGTAACATGAACGGATCCAGTCTTTATGCTGCAGTCGTGCCTGTGACTGGCAAATGCTGATTGGTTGCTGTTTAAAACTGCCCTAACCTGTCTGTCTGTGGAGAGCGTGGTCGGATCAAAGCAATAATATCCAACTGCGCTAATCCTGTTTTCATACTCGCCTACTGTGAGCGTTGCAGGGGCTCTTTCAGACCTTGCCATTCGCCAGACACACTGATTGACTGGGTCGAATGACAGGCTGTGTGCATTCATGAAATCAATTCCGAGTATGTGTTCTGCTGTGTGGGGCAGAACTATTAAAACAACTGGGTGTCTGGTGGAAATATTCCCTAGCTGGATGGGTACAGGGGCTGTAATGTGTCCCTGCTGTGAGTGTCCTGTAAAGCCGCTGAGTGTTATTGTGGCTGTACTGGGCCACGTGTCCTTTTGAAACATGGTGGCGGAATTTATGGTCGTGCAGGACCCTCCTGTGTCCCAGAGTAATTCAATGGGCTGTCCCCGAATTTTCGCTGTGACTACCGGTCGTCCGGATCTGTCCCAGAGGGTGTCACAGACCCAAGTGGGGGAACCCGAACACCATCAGTCCGTTCCGTCCACATTGGTCTGTCCTGACTGCGTCCCTATACTGTGAATGGGCTTTGCTCTATTCCTGTTCAGAGTGCCTGTCTGCTGGCTTCTCTGCGATTTCTGTGGGGCATTGCACTCCCGTGCAAAGTGTCCCAGTTGTCCAGTTATAGCATTTCTGCGACTTCTGTGGGGGGCTGTTCTGTCCCTCATTTACCCATGCGGGGTTTTGGTGCCCTCTACTGCTTGAATGTCTACCTCGGTTTGCGCCTCCTGGGGCTTCTTAAATGCTGTCTTACCATGAATAGATTGCTCCCAAGTGCGGACCCATTTTTCATTATGGGCCTCTTCTGAGGGGTCGTAATTAGAGCAGGCTTTCTGTCCTGCCTCTGTGGCGTAGGAGATAAGAGTGCGGGTCCATTTAGCCATGTTATCATGGGTCAAATGTGCGCGGTCTAATTTACCGAAAACTGCAGTGAAGTGAATCCACAGCCTTCCTGCAAATGCTGTGGGGTGCTCGGTCTTTTTCTGCCTTCATCTGTTTAGGCCTTCTACTGGGTCTCCTCTGTTATACCCTATAGCATCCAAAATAGCTGTATGCATTTCCTCGAGGGTGCCTCCTCCAACGTTCTGTAGGTCGGGGAGGGCTGCTACTACTGACCAGTCTAAACTCAAAACTGTGAGCTTAACCTGCTCTCGCTCATCAAGGCCGAACATGGTCGCCTGCTGTTTAACTTTCGCAGAGAATTGGTGGGGGTCTGAGGTGGGGAGGAACGGGGTGATTTTCTCACACGCGTCCCTTAGTTGAGTCACGGTTAAAGGGGTGGTGTAAGTGATCTCGGGTGCGCCGTCTGCGGTTGCTTTTCGTTGGGTGGTGACTGGGTTTATTGGTGCGGGTGCTATCTGATCTGTGGGGGGTTGGGGCGCTTTCCTTTGCTGCTGCGTTTCTAGCACACATGTTCCCTGAACATATCGCTGCACTGTCTCCCTTAACTCCTGCCAATCTGGTGCATTCTCTTCCTCTAGTTGCGTTCCAAAAGTATCTTGGAAGCCATTCTGCACAGAAAGCAGAGATTGCAGCTCCGCAATCTGCTTCCTACACTTTGCATGGTCCACTGTACTTTGCCTTTGCTCAGTGGTGGCAGCATGGAGTGCTCTTAAAGCTGCCTTCAGGTCGCTGCACTGCTTCTTCAATGCCTCTACCTGCTTTTCTGATTCCTGTCTTATCAAGACTGCACGCTGCACATCCTGATAGGCTTTTTCATATTGTACTTGGGAGCTGCTCAGATGGGCTAGACAAGACTAGTGTGCCCTCTTGGCATCATCCACCTCTCTATCCTTATCTGCCAACTTCTTTCTTAATTCTAGATTCTCTCTTTCTATATCACTGACATCCACCTTACTCATGCGATGCCTTTCCTCTAATTCTGCTCGGAGCGTCCTGACGACCATCTCTGTGCCTCGCAATTGTGCCAGACAGGACACAATTGCCATCGGCTTACGTGCTTTACCTAGATTCCTTTTGTGAATTGCGCTCAGGTCCTCCCACCAAGTATGTCCTATGCTCCCTGTTTCCTCATTCGAACAGAATTCGCTCCAAAGGGGCCATCCTTTCCCTTTGAGGTACTTCCTGATCTCTTGTTCCCAAACGGGACACTGACCTATTCTGCTGGTCGCTGCGACCACAAACTCTTGGGGGTGCATGAGGCATTCCATTGCCTGCAAGGCCATCTCTTTCTCAATGCTCTCTCTTAAATTTAGAACAAGGGATGCTAAGGCGGCGTTATAAATTACGGGTACAGCTTTCGCTATTTTCCGAAGTATAAACTCCTGACAGTTTGCCGCAACAAAAAATCTCTCTGTTTTACCTTATAACCCTGTTAGTTACGCATGCAAAAACACACTTCCGAATTATGAGGATTGATGTGAACTACTTGAACACTTGTGGTTTTTCCTTTTCCCAATTGGATTTCTGATTCAAATTGCTGGGTTCTCTCGGAGTGGGGGGGCCACTTCTAGTCGAGTCCCGGCGGAGTCGCCACTAAATGTTGCTCGTTCTGGGTGAGTGTGCTTTACACTCAATTGGCTCTGTTTTATTCCTTAGCTCTAGAGTCGCCCGGTATCTTTATCGTACCGCCACAAGGTTCAAGTTCAGATCAATGACTCAATACACCAGTTTGTAAGTTCAAACAAGACACGTTTATTATTACACAGTTATTTACTACTCATGCACATAATACGAAGACTAAACTGTTCCTATCACTACTAGGCCAATACTTATCTGGAATAAAGGAACTGCCGGATCAGGGAACAATGGCCTCTTGCTTTGTCCTGGATCCGCAGGCTTTCAGTTGGTGTGGACTAAAGGGGTCAGGGGTGTCTATTCTCATAGCGGGCGTTGTATGACACTTACTTGTCGGTGTAGCAATTGGCCAGGCCTCTCCTTCTCACGGTCAAGTTCCTGGAGAGCTGCTGCAAAGGTGTTCTGCTGGGAGGGCCGGCTAAGAGATCGAATTCGTCTTGGGACCTTACTTTTATAGGTCCCAGGGGCCTCGCGCCCATCTGGGCGGACCCTGTACCTGCTTGCAATCGATAGGACCTCTACCAATCGATTGGTTTGAATTCCCCAATACTGGGGCTGTTTCCCGATCGCTGGGCGGTTCTTGGGGCTGTTTGTAACTTATTGTCCGGGACTCCTGCTGTTATTCTTAATTGTGTCCATTGTGCCCGGGAATCACCGGGAATCGCTCAATTAATATGCGCAGCTTGCTAGTTTCTATGCTGTCTGGTTTCTTCACAGACAGAATCCACAGAGAGGTTCTGCAACCTGCTTGCTCCCTGACATTGTCCAATTTTCCCTGCATGCAACTCAATGTTCCATTTTATGTCGGGAATTGGCCAGCTTCGGTGGCTACACTGCTCCAGCCCATACTTCGCTTCCAGCTCCCTCAATCCTGCAAATCAACCCTGAGGAAACAAATCTTTTAGGGTCTTAATCCCCTTCTCTTCCCATTTCCGAAAGCTTCCGTCCCACCTCCCTGGCTCAAATCTGTGGTTTTCCGGGATCGGCATTTCCGTCGACCATGCCCCCAACCTGAAGTGTTGGCGAAACTGCCTCCAGGTCAGCTTTCATTCTCCCCACCAAACTAGTGATGTTGTATCTGCGAAGCCTTCCCCACTCCCGGGCAACCTGTTGCCCCAAATACCTAAAGTGAGTCCCTTGCCGACGGAATGGCAGCCCCACCACCCCTGCCCTGGTTGAGACACCACGAAATACTCACTCTTGTCCAAGTTCAGCTTGTACCCAGAGAAAGACCCAAATACCTGCAGCAACTCCAATATTCCTCCTATCGACACACTCGGCTCCGACACATACAGCAGCAAGTCATCGGCATATAAGGACACCCTATGCTCTATCCACCCCCCTCGCTATTCCTTTCCATGCTCCCGAACTTCTTAATGCGATGGCCAACGGCTCAAGCGCAAACAGCAGGGGGGACATAGGACATCCCTGCCTCGTCCCACGGTGGAGAGAGAAGTATCTTGAACTGATATTGTTCGTGCGGACACTCGCCTTCGGCTCCTTATATAATAACTTTACCCAGTTCACAAATCTTGGTCCAATCCCAAACTGTTCCAGCACTGCCATCAGGTACCCCCATTCCACCCGATCAAACGCCTTCTCGGCGTCCAGTGCCACCACCACCTCTGTTTCCTTCCCTTCCGCCGGTGCCATAACGACGTTGAAGACCCTCCTAATATTCGAAAACAGCTGCCTCCCTTTCACGAACCCTGTCTGATCCTCACCTATCATCTTCGGGAGGCACCCCTCCAGCCTACCCGCCAGTACCTTTGCCAATACCTTTGCGTCTACATTAAGAAGTGAAATGGGCCTATACGACCCACACTCCGTCCGATCCTTATCCTTTTTAAGCAACAGTGAAATCGATGCCTGCCCCAAGGTTTGCGGCAGCACTCCCTTCCCTATCGCCTCTTCAAACATCCCTACCATCAGGGGTGCCAACTTATCCTTAAATATTTTATAATATTCCACTGGAAACCCATCCGGCCCTGCCACCTTCCCCGACTGCATCCTCCCAATCGCGTCTTTTATCTCTTGCTCCAGTATTGCTCCTTCTAATGTAGCCTTGTCTCCCTCCCCGAGCCTCAGGTACTCCAACCCATCCAGAAATTCCAACATCTCACTGTCTTCCCCGGGTGGCTCTGACCTCGTAGAATTCCTCAAAAACCTTGTTAATCAGCTCCGGAACCACCACCAACTTCCCGGCCCTATCCCTTACCTGGAGAATTTCCCTTGCTGCTGCCTCCCTCCGGAGCTGACCTGCTAACATACCTTGCCTTGTCTCCATGCTCATAAACTGCACCCCTCGCTCGCCTCAGTTGGCGCACCGCCTTCCTGGTGGATAGTCGGTTGAAGCTCGCCTGTTGTTCATTCCTCTTTCCCAGCATCGCTGGGTCCCCATCCTCCGCATAACTCCTATCTGCCTCCAACATCTCATCTATTAGCCTCTGCCGCTCCAACCTTTCCTCTTTGTCCACCCTGGCCTTAAACAAAATTACCTCACCCCTCACTACCGCCTTTAGAGCCTCCCAGACGACTGCCATTGACACCTCACCCGTACAGTTGAATCTTACATATTCCTTAATTACTTTTTCAATTTTTTCACAGAATACTTGGTTCCCCAAAAGCCTCACATCCAGTTTCCACCCCGGCCTCTGCGCTACCCCCTTCTCCAGCACCATATCCACCCAATGTGGTGCGTGATCCGACACAGCAATTGCAGAGTTTTACGATCCCTTGACTCCAGCCAGCAAAGTCTTTCCCACCACAAAAAAGTCAATCCACGAGTATACCCTATGGACTGCTGAAACGAGTACTCCCATTCCCCTGGGTGCAGGAACCTCCAAGGGTCTACCACTCCCATTTCCATCATTAGCCCAGCTAGCACCTTTGCGCCCCCCCAACCTGATGGGACCAGCGAGCGCCGCCGTGATCTGTCCAACCTTGGCTCCTGCACCAGGTTCCAGTCCCCCCCCCCCCCAAAATCAGCTCGTGTGTGTCCAAGTCAGGAATGGCTCCAAACACCTTCCTTGCAAATCCCGCATCGTCCCAGTTGGGACCGTATACACTTACCTGCACCACTAATCTCCCATCCAGTGTCCCGGCCACAATCACATATCTACCCCCCTGATCTGCCACTACCGTCTCCATCTGGAAGCGTACCCTTTTGCTGACCAACACTGCTACCCCTCGAGCCCTTCCATCAAATCCAGAGTGAAACACTTGGCTAACCTAACCTTTTTTAAGTCTCACCTGGTCCTTCACCCTCAAGTGAGTCTCCTGCAGCATTGCCACATCGATTTTCTGACTTTTAAGATGCGTAAGCACTCTTGACAGGACCTCCTAGCCCTCTCACGTTCCACGTAACTATCCTTACTGGGGGTCTCTCACCCCCCCCCCCCCCCACCTTTCTTATCCACTAACAACACACCACCGGGCCCTGCCCCATAAGCCTGACCCGCCCCTGTCCATTGTTAACATCAAACCCCTTCCTCCCCCCCTACCTTTCCCCCAGAAACAACATCCCCCAGCATCCAACCCTTCCTCTCTCTCACCTCCGTTCACGAGCTGACTGACTTTAGCTAGCTAGTGCGGGTGGCTCCCCCACGCCAAGACATATCCTCCCCTTCCACCCAGTCCCAGAGGAAAAAAAAAACCAAACCCAACAATCCAACCCATACAATTCACTAACATAACATGTAACCGTCGCAACACAGATCGCCCATCAACCCACCATTAACTTAAACTCTATAACAATACAAAGAGAAGTAGATTACAATACAAAGCCGTAAAAGGAAAGTTATAAAATTTATACATTTTCCAGCTGTTCAAACACAGTCCACAGTCTCTCTTCCAGCTCCGCTCTTCATGTCTGTCCCAAGCCTTCTGCCTTCACAAACGCCTCAGCCGCATCCGCTGTCTCAAAATAAAAATCTTTGCCGTTATACGTTGCCCTCAACCTTGCTGGGTACACCATACCAAACCGTACCCCCTTATACAATGTCGCCTTCACTCGCCCAAACGCCGCTCGTCTGTTTGCCAACTCCACCGTCAAGTCCTGGTAGATCCGGACCGTAGTACCATCCCATAGTATCTCCCGCTTCTGCTTCGCCCAGTTTAATACCTTCTCCTTCACGCAAAACTTATGGAAGCACATCATTACTGAATGTCGGCTCATTCACTTTGGGCTTCGGCCTTAATGACCGATGGGCTCGGTCTAGCTTGTACTGGGAGGGGCTCTCACCCTCCCCCATCAGCTCCGCCAACAACTTAGCAAAGTATTGTGTTGGCCTTGGGTCCTCTGTCCCTTCGGGCAAGCCCACAATTCTCAAATTATGCCGCCTTGAGCGGTTTTCCAAGTCTTCCAGCTTTGCTCGGAGACCTATATTAATCTCCACAGCCCTCCGCAACTCATCTCCCATCGAGGTGACCTGGTCACTGTGTCGTGACATGGCTTCCTCCACTTCTTTCAACTTCTCGCCCTGCTCTCTCACCTCGGCCAATGCCTTTGCCACCGCCACCTTCAACGGGGCAGTTATGGGGGCGATTGCCTCCTCCACCAGTAACTTTAATGCGGCCGCTGTCTACTTTTCCAGGCCTCCATGTGCCTCGCAAACTGTTTTTCCAGCTCCCCCGCCATCACCTCGGTCACCTTCTCCACCGTAAATAGTGCGGCCCCGCTTTGCATTTCAGCTTCCGCCATCCTATCACCACTTTTATTCGTCTTCTCCTTCAGCGGCGACCCCGCGTTTCCTCCTTTCTTCGCTGCTTTTTGCATCCTTTAGCAGCTTATTGTTTTTCACTTTCTTTCTCTTCTCCTCTCTCTCCCTCAACCCTTCTGTTCTTCATCAATCTGAATTATTCTTTTTTTTAAAGACAAAGGGGAGGGAAAAAAACTTCACCAAACTTCTTTAAATTTCTTTAAATCTTCCAGCTCTCTTCCTTTCCCCTCTGTACTCATCCAGAACTCCCCTGGGACCAGGTTCCAGCTTTCTTTCTTCCTCCTAAGTGGGAGCCATCCGTCGTGGGACACCGCTCTTACATGGTGCCCTGGACTCGGGCCTGCCTCCTCTGGCCTCCTCGTAGCTCCGCCCCCGCTGCTCTGGCCCCGACGCCGCGCTGGGCCCAGGACCTCAGCCCCCGCTGCCCCAACACCCGCGCGGGATTCTTCACCGATTTTTGAACCGGCCCCACTGGCTGCTCGCGACGGCCCCAAAGGCCGACAGTAGTCGGGGGGTGCGTCGAAACTCTGGGATTTTCCCGAAATCGTCGCGGCCACCGGCGGGAGCTCTTCGTGCTGCGGCCGCCCTGCGCGCCCACGCCACCGGAAGTCGTCTTGCTGCAATTGTATGGAGCTTTGTTGAGACTACACTTAGAGGATTGCATACAATTTTGGTCTCCTTAATGAAGGAAGGAGATACTTGTCATTGAGGGAGTGCAACGAGCTTCAGCAGATTGGTTCCTGGATTTTCCTTTGAGACGGGATCGAGGAGACCGGGTCTATGTTCTCTAGAGTTTAAAAGATTGAGAGGGGATCTCATTGAAACATACAATATTCTTACTGGGCTCAACAAGATAGATGCAGAAAGAGTGTTTCCACTGGCTGATAGTCTGGAACTAGGGGACACAGTTTCAAGAATAAGAGGTAGGCCATTTGGGACCAAGATAAGGAGGCATTTCTTCAATCAGAGGGTGGTGAATCTTTGGAATTCTCAATATTGGAACACTGGAGGCTCGATCATTGAGTATGTTCAAGACCAAGATCAATAGATTCTAATTAATAAAATATTAAAGGAATATGGGGATAGTGTGGGAAAATTGCATTGAGGTAGAAGATCAGCCATTGTCTAATTGAATGGCGGTGCAGGTTCGATAGGCCGAATGGACTGCTGCTCCTATTTTATATGTTCCTCTGCCCCTTGGAGCATGTGTTAGGCTGCAAGAACTTCATGTTTCTATTCAGCACCAACAAATGTCACAGCGTCCAGCAGAGTGGCAACACTGATTGGCTGCTGTGGGGAAGATTTGCATCAGGCGGCGATCAGTGCTTCCAAAAAGTGGACCTCAGCAAGGCACCCTCCATGTTCGAGTGAAGGCAAGCGTCCAGCAGAGCAATGACGCTGATTGGCTGATGTGGGCAAGATTTGCATCGGGCGGTCAGTGCTTCCAGAAAGTGGTTTGTGGAGAAGCTGTTGTCGAGGGACAGTTAAACCCCAAACACTACTTCAGTGTTTGCCTCACTCCCTCTTCCTCTAACCAAAAAAACACCAGTCACTGTGAGGAACACAAGCAAGAGAAAGACAAAGGGAGGGAGAGATTAGAAAATTTGCAGCGGAGTGCTTAAGTGGTGAGGCTTTGGCTCGAGAGCCTTTGGCATGTGGCGTCTCAGCAGAGTACAGGTAATCTCGGATAATTCCTCTTAGTCTTGCTGCAGTTGGGATGGCAATGAGGGCAGATATGTTCCTCCTGCAGGATGTGGGAGGTCAGTAAGAATTCCGTTGTCCCTAATCACTACAGCTGTGGGAAGTACACCGGGCTGCAGTACCGGGAGACAATAGAGTTCTGGAGCTGGATGCACTCGGGATCATCAGGGATGCTGAACAGTTTATAGATAAGAGTTTTAGTGAGGTGGTCACACCTAAGGTGAAGGCAAAGAGTAGCTGGGTGACCACCAGGAAAGACAAAGGGAGCAGGCAGAGAGTGCAGGAGTCCCCTGTGACCATTCCCGCGTAAACAAGTATACCATTTTGGATACTGTTGGGGGGAAGACCGTTCAGGTGAAAGCAGAAATAGCCAGATCTGTGACACTACAACTGGCATAGGTTTAAGAGGGGAAAGAATTAATGGGAACCTGAGGAGCAACCTTTTTACACAGAGGCGGTATATGGAATGAGCTCCCAGAGGAAGTGGTTGAGACAGGGACATTGACAACATTTAAAAGGCATTTGGACCAATACATGGATAGGAAAGGTTCAGAGGGATATGAGCCAAATGCAGGCAAATGGAGTCAGCTTAGATGGGCTTTTTAGTTGGAATGGACCAGTTTAGGCTGAAGGGCCTGTCTCCGTGCCGGAGATTCTATGAGTTGTTCAAGCTGCCTTTGGTTATAAAGTAACTCCATATTTGTACATTGAGTATTCTTGATATTATTTTGGAAAAACACCGCTTGAGTTGAAAATTTATTGTTGGAAATGTTCTTTATATAAGGTTTAGGTGGAGGGAGTGGCTGGAACCTGACCATTTTGTAAACATGGTATCAGCCCAGTTTTGCTTGCACAAATTCCCCTTCTGCCTCTTTTTTTTTCAATAGTTTTTATTTGATTTAATTGCCCTCTGCATGACACATCTATCCCTAATCCAAGTGCATGAACAAGGGATCGAGTTCCAAAGTCAGCTGTGCTGATCTCAACAGTAGATATAACCATGTACTGCAAGGTCACTTCTAGCCTCTCCAAGGTCTCACTTGGCTGCCAACCATTGCACAGCTACAATTAATTATCATTGGTGCTTTAAGTATCAACAGTAGATGCTCATTTAATTCCAGGGACTTGACACTACAATCTACACTTGGAGCTAAACTGCAGATCCAAACTGTTAACTTGAGTTCAGCTGGATTTACAAGTGGAGATTTAAAAGTTATTCTGTTTGGTGGTTGTTGTAGCTATATGCCAGTTGTTTGATGTGGGTGACTGTGGGATTAATCAGTTCATTTCTGCTTTATTATCAATAGTGCCCAATTGAGTGGTTTCACTTTGCCTGTGTGGACCTCGCAACAAAACCGAAAGGAAAATGGTAAGGTTGACCAGCACAAGTATTTCACAGTTCCACTTGGTAAAAGCAAGGTGTTGTGTCAGAAAAATTATCCTGCAGGCAGAATGTGTTTGTCATTGGTTCCAGAAGTGGTGATAGCTATGATAGAGTTCTCGATATTGTGTTAATTCACACGAAAGCAACAGCAAAGTGCAATAATTCACACAGATTCAAGTGTTGCAACAAGACCTTTAGTTGTGCTTTCCGTGGCCAGGCTTTGGAGGGATGAGTCACAATAATTCAATTTAGGAGATGGGGAGGAAGAGGATAAGGAATTGAAAGAATAACATTGTAAAGCACATGTTGAAGACTGCTTGTTTACTTCTCTGTTCTTGTTTATGTACAGGTTCTGCCCACGATGTATCCAGGAAAGGAAAAAGAAATGAATCTACTCCCTGTTCACTTGCCTCCAAGTTGTGTTTTATGTTCATGTGTCTTCAAATTGTTGAAATTTTGTTTAACCTTCCCTAATTTGTGTCTGGGGTGGGTGGGTGGGGAGGGGTCTTTTTTATTTCACTCCTAAGATCGGTTCAATGAAACCAATTGAAGTTTTGATATATCATATCCAGGCACACAACTGCTTTTGGACATTGAAGGTGCATCTGCAGCTCAATAAGCTGGCACAGTCCATGATAGTTATTGAATTATTTCAGGGTCAACGTGATTAGGCCTGGCAGTGCCATTAATAAATGGGAATGATATGTGAGAATGTACAGGGGTCCTTGTTAAAGTTAGAGAACATTGTGGAATTACGCAACCCAATTATATATTTTTTGGAAGTCACCGTATTGAAAGTATAGCAATAAAACATTGGCTTTAGTAACCTGATTACTCCACCTCTTGCTCCCTTCGTTCCTAGAGATACCAGTACCTTGAAACTGGGATTTACGCTCTCAAAGGAATTTTTAAAAATGTTGTAATTCACTGGATACTAAAGATAGCATTTACCATTATAACCACTGCTTTCCGTGGTCCCAGGAAGGCACTAGATTTGTATCTCGGTTGCAGTTATATGGAGCCCATGTGGAATATAGCACATGACCACACGGTGGCAACTGTTGACAGGGATTTGGTGTTACTCGAGATCAAAGCTGCTTTAAGAAAGGAAATGACTGCCTCTGTAAAGTTGATGTTAACAGAAATTTGATATTATGTGGGGCGCACTGTTCTGTGATATGCAAAATAATATATGGCTGTGATAGTAAGAAAAACATTTATACTTTGGCAAAAAAAAATGTTTTAAAGAGAATGGGAATGTCCATTTTATCGTGCAATATTGTGACTTAACATTGTGATATTTTCATTAAAGACTATCCATTGAAGGATTATATGGCAGGGCTACAAACCCTGGAAAATATCTCAGAAGTGGAGATTGTAACCCACAGGGTCTACAACCCAAAGGGACAGAATATTTTATTTTAAACCACTGCTGTTGGTGTGTATTCTTCATACCACATCTTTTTTTAATACACGGAATTGAATGTTTTTAAGAATGCTTCTGCCTGTTCAGTATTGAAGGAAGATTTTAAACCAAAATAAACAAATACCAATTTTTTTTCTTGAAGAATAATATGAAGTCAGTCTTGCCATGGTGAATAAGAGGGACTATGTGGCTGGTATTATTAATATGAAGGCTTAAACTATATGTATCTCTGGAGTTCAGAGATTCTGCATTATGGATCCAAGTTCAGGAGTCGGGTTGCCTCCATGATCGAATGATAAATTTGTGAGGCAATTGGACATGGTCTGACACTTCTGGCAGTTTTTTTTTGTCATCACCTGAGTGTGTTCAACATGTGGGAACCCGTTAAGCTTGTCTAAGAATTTTGGGACTAAGACCCTGAGAAATCTAGCCTGTTTGTTTTACAGAAGTGCAAATTTGAATCCTTTTGAGAGACACTTTTATCCAAGTCCAGAGAGCTTTGGTACATGTTTGTAGACCGAAGGTTGTGGGTTTCCCAGCTGTGTGCAGGAGAGTAACCAGCGCAAATGGTTATCATTTAGAAGCACATGTGAACGCTATACTGCTTATTTGGATGGCACCACACCACCCATGAAGTCATTGCCTCAGTGAAGTGGGATAAAATGAATCTAAGCTGCCAGTGGCTGGCGTATCCTTCAGATCCAGCTCATCAGTCACTAATAGTGCACTGGAGTGCTGCAGACCTGATTCAGGCAACCAGTCACCAAGGGTGCCACAGAGGGTGGGATTTGGCTCTGATCAGGCAGGTAATCTTGGAGTCACCATGACTTCAAAGAGATATGGATGGGAAATGGTGCTCACCACAGAACAGGTTTCTCTAAACCAACGATGAATGAGAAGTGCATGGTACTGGCTGTAATTCCTGTTGATCTATCCACTTGTCCTTTACAAGATCAGAAATACAGTGTGCCAACACTGACCTATTAAATACTGAAATACAGATCATGTGAATTATAGTGAATCTTATTTGACTTGTGTCTGTCAGGTGTTTCTGACACCTCTGGAGTCCACTGACATAAACCTCATATAGCACCCACTTGCTGATAGCTTCACTCGTCAATTTGTTTACAATGCACCATGCTGTTGTGTTCAGTTTTGGTCGCTATATTACAAAAGGTTGTTTCAAAGGCTACCGGAAGAGCAAGACAACTTGATACCAGGTATGAAAGAGCCTAGCCACAATGAGAAAAATCAGCAAAGAATAAATAATGCTTTACTGTCTAGAAAGAAGATAGTTAATCATGGACTCGGCAAAGTATTTAAATACTAAATGCTGCATATAAGGTACTGGGTACTGTACAGATTATGTAATGTATGAAAATATGCCAAAGACTGGGGGGGGGGGGGGGGGGGGGGGGATCAGTGGAAAAGAGAAGTAAACAGAACAGATATTGAGGAAACGTTCGACTCAAAATAATAAATATTTGCAATCATTTACATCCAGGGTAATGAAAGAAAAATATTGGGGTTATTTTAAATAAATTTGAACTTCATTATATGGTGAACAAAAGAATGACTTGGATGGGTGATAGTCATTCCTTGTTCCTGAATTCTTAATGTTTGAGTGCTGTTTAACTGGAAATGCTGTGATTCCGATTTCAGATTTTGTTAATCGCTGCTGTAAATATATTTGAACTGATAGACCATGTTTGAAAATGTGTCATTGATAAAATCTTCACAACATCGTCCTTCAGTGTTATCTATGATTGAAAAATGTACACTGACCAGTTCTGGAGTGCCAAGACACTTGGGGTGCTTTGCACTGTGAGAGAGAATGCCACAATGATCCAATTTGACCTATAGTCTAGGTAAAGCCTGGGACCGGTTTCCAGTTTAGTGTCTGTAGTCGACATTTTAACTGCAAGCAAGAAGAGTTGGTCAGGAAAGTACAGTATCCACTTTCAAACATGAACATTAACTACCAAAAATAGTTTTGAGAAACAGATATTCATACTTGCAACAGCCAACATCAGTCCATAGTTTGCATTATGTAATCACAATCTCAAGACGTTTGGCTGGGAAAATGGTTTTGCAATGTTAACTCATGGCCAATATTTTTCAGAATTTTAGCCTTGTATTTTCTTTATTTCTCTTGTGTTGAATGTTTATGAATGGTAGGAAGCATGTCCTATGCACACATACAATTCTGTTGGTATTGCCAAATGTGTAGAAAATAGCACAAATTTTAAAATGAGATGGATTTTGTATCTAGCCCCCCTTACGATGATTTGTATACAGTCCTGGTATAATCCAGTTAAATCGTGGAGGGCAGTGTATTAGGAAGAAATGAGAAACAAGTTTGCTGTTTGAATGAGGTTATACATTCTGTTTGAGATATAGCTTTTATTCTTTTTTTCTCTCTGAAAATCTACTGAGTTCTCACTTGGGTGATTGCTGTTTGCCCAACTCTATCTCTCCTGCAGCACAGTTAAATTTGAGAACTTTAGTGGGAGTAACCTGCATCACATTAGTGGCATATTCCCGTACCAGCCTCCCCGAACAGGCGCCGGAATGTGGAGACCAGGGGCTTTTCACAGTAACTTCATTTGAAGCCTACTTGTGACAATAAGCGATTTTCATTTTATTTCATTTCATATTGGAGCTCCAGAGTGTTGTTCATGATGTTTCTTGAAATGATCACTTTTCTTACTATTTTCTTTTTCATCCTGCAATTCAGAAGTCATTTGTGTAAACGGTCAACATTCAGGGAAGACCGCATTGTAGATCTACACTTATGTGGATCGATGTTTTTGGTTTGAGGTTACATGTTCATGCAACATAAACTACAAGGTGGACACAACATACTCCACCTTGCCCACTGCCTGTTTGCACTCCATCATTTTTGGGGTTCCATATTATATAACAAAGATAAGCAACTGAGGGAAATTTTATAAAAGGGGGAAACAACGTAGAGAGTCCACCTCCTATATGGGAACTATTTTAACAGGCCAGTCTAAAAGCACTTTAATACATCAAGTTTAATCCATGAGCCATTCATAATCTGTGTGTAGCAAGATGTTTTGAACCTTGCTACGAAAGGTTGATCACTGTACATTCTTCAGAAGAAAGTACTGTCACCTTGAACATTGGACAGTGAGGAGACAGCGAGCAGGGCGATGGATGCTACCTGTTTTTCTGTCTGAATCAGCTTGTTTGAAAGGGATAGCGAATCATGAAGGAGCACCTATATATTTTTTTTTTTCCAGGGCTGTATATCGAAGAACTCAGGCTGACCTAAACCATGGGTTTATCAGATAATTCAGACACTCTGATTCCTCACTGTTGATTTTTTTTTTCATCCTCTGTTGTATAGTTGCTCATAATTCCTTTTAGATTGGAGAATGTGGATGTTCCCTTTGTAAACAAAAAAAGTAAACTTTAAAAAAAAAAGAAAACGATAGTAATGTATATCTGTATTTTCTAGATTATGTAATGATGGTTATATTGTCAAATAAAGTATTTTTGAGAACTGCATTGTCTTCCCAGTAATTATAATTGTATTAGTATATATATATAGTATGGTTGCACCTTCTGTCAAGGAATCTGCTGGATATAGTGTCCATGCAACATGGAACTGGACAGATTTATTTGCCCGTGTGCCACACAAGCGGCAGAAGTTCTGAGGCCTTTTCTATGGCCTGGTGAAACCACATGAACAATTTTGAGCATTGTACAGTAAACACTACAGAGGACAATAAAACTGATTGCATGGGAATGAACTTGATAAAATATTAAAGACCTTCACATACTGCCAGGCAGGTTTAAGGGAATATTGAGGGGATAAAATATTGTAGAATAAAGCTAAATCATCGCTAGTTTAAAGTAAATCAAGAAAATAAATCGAATGCAAAATTGTTCGTTGAAACTGTGCCACATCTTTTAATAATAATATTTATTAGTGCCACAAGTAGGCTTACATTAACACTGCAATTAATTTACTGAGAAAATCCCCTGGTCTCCACACAACGGCACCTGTTCGGATACACGGAGAATTCAGAGTGTCCAATTCACCTAACAAGTACATCTTGTGGGAGGAAATCAGAGCATCCGGAGGAGACCCACTCAGACACCAGGACAACGTGCAGACTCCGCACAGAAACCCGAGCCGGGAATTGGACATTGATCCCTGGCGCTGTGAAGCAACAGTGCTAGCTACTGTGCTGCCCCTTTGCAATCTCCCAGGTGAAAAGTATGATTCTAACTTTTGTACTTTTTTTTATTAAGAGGAATAGTTGGCCATTCAATACTTTGCGTATGTTCTATCCAATTAGATTGTGGCTGATCCGTAGCTCCTCTCTCTGCTCAATGTGCCATCTCGTGAATTTGAATGTCACAGCCCCAGCCTCATTCTACTCCAGTAACATTGTGCGTAGTGATGCACCATAGTTTGCAGAAGCACTGCTTTGCACAATTCCGATTGTCCAAAGCAGATTTTTTTTATTGACTCACCCATCCCATCCTTGGAGATGTGAAATTTATTTTCATCCGATAAACTTGTGTCTGAAAGTAGATATATTTTGATCCAAATTCATGCACGTTCACAGTTGGTGTGGGGTAATAACAATCCTTATTGTCACAAGTAGGCTTACGTTAACAGTGCAATGAACAGGTGCTGGAATGTGGAGACTAGGGGCTTTTCACAGTAACCTCATTACAGTGTTAATGTAAGCCTACTTGTGACGAAGATTAGTCTTATGAAGTTACTGTGAAAATCTCTTAATTCATATGAATGAATCAAAAAGTTCAAAAGTATTTCAAAAATTAAAACCAGAAAATATTTTTGCAAGTAAATATCCATTAGAGTGGCACACATGGATTGAGCACTGCCCACATTCCACATTGATTATTTTGCATGGACCTCTACCCCCAGACACTGTCAAAAATTCCTATTGTCAGTGACACGTCTGGTGAATCTCTGGAATACTCTTCCTCCACCTGTAGTGCTGTGGCACTATCCAATTTCAGATGAAATCATGAGGCCAGGATTCTCCGATCCTGAGCCAGGTCGGAGAATTGCTAGGGTGGCGCGAGAATCGCGCCATGCCGCCGGCCTGCTGAATCGAGCGGCCACAGGGTCGCCCCCCGCCAATCGGGGGCCATTGAAAGCGCCCCCAGCGATTCTCCGGGCCTCGACAAGCATAGTGCCGGCTGAGTTCAGCCAAGTCCCGCCGGCGTGGGTTATGTATTGTCCCACCAGGTGGGACCTCTGAGTTCTGGCAGGGGGATCTGACCCCGGGGGGGCCTCCACGGTAGCCTGGCCCGCGATTGGGGCCTACTGATCGGCAGGCGGGCTGGTTCTGTGGGTGGCCTATGTTCCTCCGCGCCAGGCCCCTGTAGGGCTCCGCCATATTGCCCGGGGGCTGGCGCGGAGATGAGAACTCACACGCAAGCGCAGACTCGCACTGGCCATGGCGCGCCGTCTTTCAGGCGGTGGAGCTGCGGACACCACTCTGGCGCCGTACTAGCCCCCTAGGAAGGGGTGCATACTTGCCACTTGAGGCCCGTTGACGCCAGAGTGGCTCATGCCGCTTTTCACGCCGGTATCAGAGCTTGGCCCCAGGATTGGAGAATCTCAGCCTGAATCTTTTTTTCTCCTTAATGTGGAGGCTAAATGAACTTCTATAATCACTCCTGCAGAGAGTATACATTTCAACCTAAGATTTTGATTTAAAATAATATTCTCCCTCTTTCTTGTTTTCCCTGCCCCGACAAAATTGCAAATAGTGCAAGAACACCGGCAAAAAAAATCAAATCAGTAACTACTGAGTTAATGCTGCATCTCCTTCACTTTATTTTTTGGCTTCATTTTATTTTCCCCTGTTCTTCAGTCACCCACCATCCAGCATTGAAATTGTGTCCTACTCTGTTATATTTTATGTTAAGGGTGGCATGGTAGCACAGTGGTAAGCACTATTGCTTCAGAGCGCCAGGGTCGCAGGTTCGATTCCCAGCTTGGGTTACTGTCTAAGCGAAGGGTCTGCACGTTCTTCCCGTGTCTGCGTGCGTTTCCTCCGGGTGCTCTGGTTTCCTCCCACATGTCCCAAAAAACGTGCTGTTAGGCAGCTGGGACATTCTGAATTCTCCCTCAGTGAACCCGGACAGTGGTGACAAGGGGATTTTCACAGTAACTTAATTGCAGTGCTAATGTAAGCCTACTTGTGACAATGAAGATTATTATTCTAATATCTGATTCCACAATGTGTATAATCACAACTAGTAAACTGTATCAGTGAGGAGTTACTGGATCATAAGCAATCCTATTTAATTTATTTCAACGCATCCATTCACAAGAAGCTAATTTGACCTTTTGATCCTAACCATCTCTTCTTCACCATGTACGTTCCATCGACCACCAGGAGGGTCCGAAGTCTCTCCGATTCTTTCTTGAGCAGAGGCCTAATCAACCCCTGCCCATTGCCTCTCTTGTCAACCTAGCCGAACTTGCTCTCTCACTCAATTAACCATGATGCGGAGATGCTGGCGTTGGACTGGGATGAGTACAGTAAGACGACTCACAACTTAAAGTCCAACATGTTTGTTTCAACCACTAGCTTTCGGAGCACTGCTCCTTCCTCAGGTGAATTAAGAGGTATGTTCCAGAAACATATACAGACAAATTCAAAGATGCCAGACAATGCTTAGAATGCGAGCATTTGCAGGTAATTGAATCTTTACAGATCCAGAGATAGGGGTAACCCCAGGTTAATGAGGTGTGAATTGTCTCCAGCCAGGACAGTTGGGAGGATTTTGCAAGTCCAGGCCAGATGGTGGGGGGTGAATGTAATACGACATGAATCCCAGGTCCCGGTTGAGGCCACACTCATGTGTGCGGAACTTGGCTATAGGTTTCTGCTGGGCGATTCTGCGTTGTCGCGCATCCTGAAGGCCGCCTTGGAGAACGCTTACCCGGAGAACAGAGGCTGAATGCCCTTGACTGCTGAAGTGCTCCCGACTGGAAGTAAACATTCCTGCCTGGTGATTGTCGCGCGATGTCCATTCATTTGTTGTCGCAGTGTCTGCATGGTCTCGCCAATGTACCACGCTTCGGGCCATCCTTTCCTGCAGCGTATGAGGTAGACAACGTTGGTCGAGTCGCACGAGTATGTACCGCGTACCTGGTGGGTGGTGTTCTCACGTGTAATGGTGGTATCCATGTCGATGATCTGGCACGACTTGCAGAGATTTCCATGGCAGGGTTGTGTGGTGTCGTGGTCTCTGTTCTGAAGGCTGCAAACAATGGTTTGTTTGAGGTTGCGCGGTTGTTTGAAGGCAAGTGGTGGGGGTGTGGGGATGACCTTGGCAAGATGTTCATCTTCATCGATGACGTGTTGAAGGCTGCGAAGAAGATGTCGTAGTTTCTCCGCTCCGGGGAAGTACTGGATGACGAAGGGTACTCTGTCGGTTGTGTCCCGTGTTAGTCTTCTGAGGAGGTCGGTGCGGTTTTTTGCTGTTGCGCATTGGAACTCTCGATCGATGAGTCGCGCGCCATATTCCGTTCGTATGAGGGCATCTTTCAGCATCTGTAGATGTCTGTTACGCTCCTCCTCGTCTGAGCAGATCCTGTGTGTACGGAGGGCTTGTCCATAGGGGATGATTTCTTTAATGTGTTTAGGGTGGAAGCTGGAGAAGTGGAGCATCGTGAGGTTATCCGTGGGCTTGCGGTAAAGCGAAGTGCTGAGGGCAAGGATGTCCCGAAGCATGGTACATTGGCGAGACCATGCAGACGCTGCGACAATGAATGAACGGACATCGCACGACAATCACCAGGCAGGAATGTTCCCTTCCAGTCGGGGAACACTTCAGGAGTCAAGGGCATTCAGCCTCTGATCTCCGGGTAAGCGTTCTCCAAGGCAGCCTTCAGGACACGCGACAACGCAGAATCGCCGAGCAGAAACTTAAAGCCAAGTTCCGCACACATTAGTACGGCCTCAACCGGGACCTGGGATTTATGTCGTATTACATTCATCCCCCACCATCTGGCCTGGGCTTGCAAAATCCTACCAACTGCCTTGGCTTGAGACAATTCACACCTCTTTAACCTGGGGTTACCCCTATCTCTGGATCTGTAAAGATCAATTACCTGCAAATTCTCGCATTCTAAGCATTGTCTGGCATCTTTGAATTTGTCTATATATATATATGTTTCTGGAACATACCTCTTCATTCACCTGAGGGAGGAGCAGTGCTCCGAAAGCTAGTGTTTGAAACAAACATGTTGGACTTTAACCTGGTGTTGTAAGACTTCTTACTGTGCTCAACAACTAACCTTTAACTTGTTCCACTTCCTGCAAGTAAAAGGTGTGGCTTTGGGTATCCGCATAGATCCTGTAATGCTTGGTTAATTTGTGGGATATGTGGAACGTTCCTTGTTCCAGTCTCACTTCGGCCTCCTCCCACAACTCTATCCGTTACATCAACGGCTGTATCAATGCCGCTTCATTTTCTCATCTGGAACTAGAAAGATTTATCGGTCTTGCTTTAATTTTTCCACCCCTCTCACATCTTCATATAGTCCAGTCATTTCCAAAGTCAGGGTCATGAGGGAGATGGAAATTAAATGAAATGAAATGAAATGAAAATCGCTTATTGTCACAAGTAGGCTTCAATGAAGTTACTTTGAAAAGCCCCTAGTCGCCACATTCCGGCGCCTGTCCGGGGAGGCTGGTACGGGAATCGAACCGTGCTGCTGGCCTGCTTTAAAAGCCAGCGATTTAGCTCAGTGAGCTAAACCAGTCCCAGGAGTGTTCTCGGGGAGTGAAGGGGGAGAAAATAATGGAAGAGGGCGAGTGAGGGGGAGAGCAAGATTGAGTGAGAAGAGGGAGGGGGGGGGGGGGGGACAGAATTAAGACAGAGAGGGGGAGAGTGGTGAGGGAGGCAAGATGGAGAATTAGGAGGGATGAAGAGACAGAAGTGGTTAGATTCTGAGGGTTTTAGACTGGCGGGGTGAGTTTCATGGTGTTTTCAGGTTACTGGGAATGGGAGCAATGTGCAGTGAGTGCTGGGGGAATTGGGCAAGAGTAATGCAGGGAAGGTGTCATGTGGGCAGGGGAAATGGGGTAGCAGGATTTGGTGGGTAATGTGGCAGAGTGGTTGAGGGGAGACAGTGAGAGAACAAAGTAGGCTGGGGAAGGGGTGTGGAGGGGGAATATGGCAGTATTGTTGTGACGAGGAATTGGACTCCCTCTCCTGTCAGTCATCCCTTTCCCTCTTCTCCCATTGCGTCACCCACTCCCCCGCTCTCTCCCACTCTCCCCGCTCTCTCACACTCTTCCCCCCCCCTCTTCCCATTCTCCTTTATCTCTCCCTCCTCCTCACTCTCCCCGTCACCTTCATTATTTTCCCTTGCCTCTCCCCCTCACCCTCCTCCCTCACAAACTTTCAGCAATAGTACTGAAGAGCTATGCTCCAGAACTTACCATGCCCCTAGCCAAGCTGTTCCAGTACAGTTGCAACACTGGCATCATAGAAACCCTACAGTACAGGAGGCCATTCAGCCCATAGAGTCTGCAGCAACCCTTTGAAAGAGCACTCGGCCAAGGCCCACTCCCCTGCCCTATCTCCATAACCCCAACTAACCTGCACATCTTTGGACATGAAGGGGCAATTTAACATGGCCAATCCACCGGGGCCCTGCAAGGCTGCATACTTAGCCCCCTACAATATTCCCTGTACACACACAACTGCGTGGAAACATTTGATTCCAACTCCACCTCCAAGATTGCTGACGATACGACCATAGTGGGCTGGATTTCAAATAACGACGAGTCAGAATACAGGAGGGAGAGAACCTAGTGGAGTGGTGCAGCGACCACAATCTATCCCTCAATGCCAGCAAAACTAAAGAGCTGGCCATTGCCTTCAGGAAGCAAAGTACTGTACCCACCCCTGTCAGCATCGACGGGGTCGAGGTGCAGATGGTTAGCAGCTTCAAATTCCAAGGGGTTCCTAGGGATAGAAATGCTGGAGAATTAAAGTTTTAGTAAGAGGGAAAAACTGAGGGAGATCAACATTAGTAGAGAAATGGTGCTAGGAAAATTGATGGGATTGAAGACCGATAAATTCCAGTGCCTGAGAATCTGCATCCCAGAGTGCTTAAGGAGGTGGCTCTGGAAATAGTGGATGCATTGGTAGTCATCTTCCGGGATTCTATAGACTCTGGAACTGTCCCTGCAGATTGGAAGGTAGCTCACATCACTCCAATATTCAAAAAGGCAGGTAAAGAGAAAGCAGGGAATTATAGACGAGTAAGCCTAACATCAGTAGTGGGGAAAACGTTTGAATCCATTATCAAGGACTTTATAGTGGAATATTTAGAAAGCAGTGGCGGGATCAGTCAGAGTCAGCATGGATGAAGGGAAAATCATGCTTGACAAATCTGTTGCAATTTTTTGAAGAGGTAACCAGTACAGTCGACTAGGGGGAGCCAGTCGATGTTGTATATTTGGACCTTCAGAAGGCGTTTGACAAAGTCCCGCATAAGAGATTATTGTGCAAAGTTAAAGCACATGGGTTGGGGGAAATGTATTGAGGCGGATAGAAAATTGGTTGGCAGAGAGGAAACAAAGAGTAGGGATTAATGGGTGCTTTTCAAATTGGCAGGCAGTAACTAGTGGGGTAGCACAGGGAACGGTGCTGGGACCCCAGCTATTCACAATATATATTAATGATTTGGATGAAGGAACAAAATGTAACATCTCAAAGTTTGCAGATGATACCAAATTAGGTGGGAGGGTGAATTGTGACGAGGATGCAGGGTTCCTACAGCAAGATCTGAACAGGTTGGGCAATGGGCAAATCAATGGCAGATGCAGTATAATTTGGATAAGTGTGAGGTTATTCATTTTGGAGGCTAAAACAGGAAGGTAGATTACTACCTGAATGGTTGTAAATTGGGAGAGGGGAATGTGCAGTGGGACCTGGGTGTCCTTGTGCACCATTCGCTGAAGGTAAGCATGCAGGTGCAGGAGGCAGTAAAGAAGGCTAATGGTATGTTGGCCTTCTTTGCAAGAGGTTTCGAGTATAGAAGCAGGGATGTGTTGCTGCAATTGGAAGAGCCTTGGTGAGGCCACACTTGGAGTATTGTGTGCAGTTTCGGTCTCCTTCTCTGAGGAAGGATGTTCTTGCTCTCGAGGGAGTTTACCAGTGATTCCAGGGATGCGGTACTGTCATATGAGGAGAGATTGACTAGGTTGGGATTGTTCTCGCTGGCGTTCAGAAGAATGATGAGGGATTTCATAGACTTATAAAATTCTAACAGGACTAGACAAGGTAGATGCAGGGAAGATGTTACCAATGATGGGTGTGTCCAGAACCAGGGATCACAGTCTGAGGATTCAGGGTAAACCATTTTGAACAGATATAAGGAGATATTTCATCACACAAAGAGTGGTGAGTCTGTGGAATTCATTACCACAGGAAGTAGTTGATGTTAAAACTTTGAATATATTCAAGAGGCGGCTGGTTATAGCACTTGGGGAGAATGGGATCAAAGGCTATAAGGAGAAAGCAGGATTAGGCTATTGAGTTGGATGATCAGCATGATCCTGATGAATGGCGGAGCAGGCTCGAAGGGCCAAAAGGCCTCCTCCTGCTCCTATCTTCTATGTATCTAAGTATCTCCAAAAATCTGTCCTGATCCACCCACGTCGACACTACCACCAAGAAAGCACAACAGCGCCTATACTTCCTCAGGAAACTAAGGAAATTTGGAATGTTGACATTAACGCTTACCAACTTTTACAGCTGCACCATAGAAAGCATCCTATCTGGCTGCATCACAGCTTGGTATGGCAACTGCTCGGCCCAAAACTGTAAGAAACTTCAGAGAGTCGTGAACACAGCCCAGTCCATCACACACACCTGCCTCCCATCCATTGACTCCATCTACACCTCCCGCTGCCGGGGGAAAGCGGGCAGCATTATCAAAGGCCCCTCCCACCCGGCTTACACACTCTTCCAACTTTTTCCATCGGGCAAGAGATACAAAAGTCTGAGAACACGCACGAACAGATTCAAAAACAACTTCTTTCTCGCTGTTACCAGACTCCTAAACGGCCCTCTTATGGACTGACCTGATTAACACTACACCCTTGTATGCGTCACCCAATGCCGGTGTTAAGGCAACACAAGATGCACAATTATGTATTTTCTTTTATTTTGTTTTCATGTACTTAATGATCTGTTGAGCGGTTTGCAGAAAAATACTTTCCACTGCACCTCAGTACACGTGACAATAAACAAAATTCAAAATACAAATCCTAACCTGCACATCTTTGGACTGTGAGAGGAAACCGGAACACCCGGAGGAAACCCAAGCAAACGCGGGGAGAAAGTGCAAACTCCACGCAGTCACCCAAGGTCGGAATTGAACCCGGGTCAATCTAATGGGGATATCTACTCAGCAATGTGGAAAGTTACCAAGGTATGTCCTGTACACAAAATGCAGGACAAATTAACCCCAGCCAATTACTGCCCCATCAGTCTTCTCCACTTGCCTGGATGAGTGCAATTCCAACACCGACAACATCCAGGAAAAAGCAGTCCACCTGAACAGCATCCCTTTCACAAACATTTCTTCCCTTCATCACCGATGAACAGTAGCAGTAGTGTCTAACGTCAACAAGATGCACGGCAGGAACTCAAGCCTCCTGATACACCATTTTCCAAATCCATCTAGAAATACAAGGGCAGCACACAAACAGGGGCTGGTTTAGCTCACTCGGCTAAATTGCTGGCTTTTAAAGCAGACCAAGCAGGCCAGCAACACGGTTTGATTCCCATACCAGCCTCCCCGGACAGGCGGCAGAATGTGACGACTAGGGGCTTTTCACAGTAACTTCATTGAAGCCTACTTGTGATTTTCATTTCATTTTCATTTTTTCAAATGGGAACACCATCACCTCGAAGTTCCCCTCCAAGCCATCACTATCCTGACTTGGAAGTATATTGCTGTTCGGTCACTGGGTCAAAATACTGGAACTCACTCTCAAACAGCACAGAAGGTGTTCCTGCACCACAGCAGTTCAAGAAGGCAGCTCGCCACCAGCTTCTCAAGGGCAATTAGTGGTGGACAATAACTGCTGGTCTGGCAAGCGTCATGAATGAATGAATCCCCACCTCACTCTCCGCCTGACCCCACACACACACACCACTTCTTTTTAGCCTCCTGCCTGTCCTTAACTCTCTACCCAATTCCCTGAGTCTCCCTTCC
The DNA here is from genome assembly GCF_902713615.1 of Scyliorhinus canicula. Lineage (NCBI taxonomy): Eukaryota > Metazoa > Chordata > Chondrichthyes > Carcharhiniformes > Scyliorhinidae > Scyliorhinus > Scyliorhinus canicula. Next base: position 60,040,254 of record NC_052158.1, on the reverse strand, counting down.
CAGCTCTATCCCCAGGCTCGCACACTTCCCTCCAGTCTTCCCCTGCCTCTCACTCTTCTCCCTCACACCTACTCCATCTCCCCCCCCTCACTCACTCCACATCTCCTCCTCTCAGCCGCACTCTCCTTTCCTCCGCCCTTATTTTCCACCTTCCTCATTCTGCCTTACCCCGGCATGTTCACTCCCCACCCCCCTTCCCTGCACCGGGCGAGGCTGCGGTTCGGTTCTGACTCGGGTAGGTGCGCTCGGGAACCCCGGCATCCCCCCCGGCCCTCTTGAGCCGCTGCTGCGGGGCGGGGAGCGAGCGTCGGTTCCGGCAGCGCCCGGGCGGTGCGAAGGAGCGTGGCCCCGGGGCCTGTGTCCCGGGAAAGGGCCCGGCTCTGGCAGGGAGCCTGGATCCCCGGGCCCAGCCCGTCCTGCCTTTACCAGGGGAACAGGAGGAAGCCACCCACACACAAAAACTGCTATCCCGCCTGGATACCAAGGCTACGAGACTCTCAAACCTGCGGGTTTAACAAACAGAAACCGCTCCAGATAAATCTAAAATTGATCTAACATTAATTGTGCAATTAAGATCAACCTTTTACCATCTGTTATGTTCCCAAATTTTACTCCTTTGACTCTAATTTCTGACTCTGACCCCTTAATCCAAGACTCCACAACCAGCAGAAGTTGTTCATATCTATCTACTCACTCTTTTAATATCTTGAATTATCGGATCAAATTATTCCTTAAACGTCTAAATTCCAGGGAACAAAAGTCCAGTTTCTATAATCTCAAAATGTAACCCTAGGAGCCCACATATCATTCTGGTGAATACCCTCACCTCAAGGTTGAGGCATCCTTCCAAAGCTGTGTGAGTTCCACTGTGGGAGGACCAGGGCTTTGTATAACTAACATCCAGAATCATAGAATCCCTAAAGTGAAGAAGGAGGCCATTTGGCAAAACAAGTCTGCATTGACCCCTCCGAAAGAGCGCCACACTATCCCGTAATCCCGCCCAACCTTTTTGGGCCCTAAGGGGCAGTTTACATGACCAATCCACCTAACCCGCACATCTATGGACTGTGGGAGGAAACCCACACAGACACGGGGAACAAGTGCAAACTCCACACAGACAGTCACAGAAGGCTGGAATTGAACCTGGGTCCCTGGCGCAGTGAGGCAGAGGTGCTAACCATCATGCCACCCCTGTGCCCTTGTCATCTAGTCCTGTAGATATAAAAGTCAGCATTCCACTAGCCTTTCTGCTGACTTTCTCTTAACTGTTCAGGACATCTTAATCATCTTTGCACCAGGATTTCAAAGTCTCTTTGGACCTCCCATCGTTTCTAGCTTTTCACCATTTGAAGAGTACGTCAAATTGGTCCTTTTGGGGCCTGAAGAGTTTGATTACACATTTGCCAATATTGAAATAAATTTTCCACATTCATAATTTATAAATATCTCTTTGTAACATACGTTTCGATCTGTACGGTTTACATTTAGATTTGGGACACAGCCCCAAGAGCTGGAAAGTGGGATTAGACTGGGAGCTGTTGTTCAACCAGTGCAGACTTGATGGGCTGAATGGGCTCCGGTTCAGTAAATATCTGTGTTTCTATGATTAGTATATCATGGTCTTGCTCTCCATCCTCCTGTCATTGGATTTTCACAACATTTCCCTCACTACTGCCCGAATTAGATTCTGTTGGGCTGTTCCTCCATCTTCCTGCCATTGGTTCTCATTACTTGTATCTTTGTCTTCCATACATTAGGTTTTTAGGGCTTGTTCAGCTGTCCTCCTGTGCTCTGCAATGCAGCGTTATAGAGCTCAGTTCAAACGATGGCTGCTTCTCTCTGGCAGAAAAGCTATGGCGTCTTCAGCCCATTTCTCCAAGCCATCCATGTTCAGCAAACACAGTGGCCAGCTGCAGTCAAGAAGGAGACATTTCCACTGGACCACGAAATACAGGAGCCAAGACGTGGAGTTCACGCATATGCGATACAATGTCCAACGGTTAGGGTTTGCTGCTGTCACAAAGGAAGACATGGTGTTCTTTGATGGTCTGCTGCCGGGTCGTCTGGTAACTGATCTTGACATTCTGGAAGCCAGCAATGTAGACTGGCTACGGACATTGCGAGGTAAGACTGCATTTCCTATTGGGTACCAGCAAGGTATGGGAATCCCCAAAGTGTGAGGGAACAGGATGATCTCATAGTTTGTCATGTGGGTAAATTCTCTATCTTGTAGTCAGGTTGGTCATGGGTGGATAGGGGTTAGCGGAGATCAGACATTTCTCTGTGAAACAGGGGAAGCTGTCCTGAGCTTGTCTTGTGCGCAAAGTAAGTCTTGACCTTTTAGGTGTGTTGCATTTGAATTTAACTACGTTTTAGTTGTTTATGTGTGGAATAAATGATGCCCAAGTGTGTGTTACAGGTTGTGATCTAAGCAAAGTACCAATTGATTAATGGGAGCATGAGGACTGCAACTTGCAGTAATACGATGCCTTGAGCATATTTTTTTAAAAAGTCACTTCACAATGAAAGTAAGGGAGCCAACACTGAGCCACGAAGAGGGAGATCAGAAAGAGTGACTGTAAGCTTGGTTGAAAAGATGGGATTTTAGTCTCTTTTAATGGGCAGAGGGAGGAGAGAAGAGGTTTTAGGGAGGTGGGGGGATGATAGCTAAAGGCCCCTGATAAAGGGATGGGGGAAGGAGAAATGAAAAGGGTATCAGGTGCCAAGCCAGCAGTACGATCTCGCCAACCAACTGGAAGGGCAATTCTGCAACTGCTGTAAAGCCGTTGTAACTAATCATGATTTCAAGTACTTTGGCCGGATTTTTACTGGAATGCTGTGGGTCCTGCCACTGGGACCAAATGTGGGTCCTAAACTGGCATGGGTGAATTGCAGTACTGTGGAGTGGATTTTACCGGCAGTGTCCAATTAAGGAGCTACCTGCTGACAGTACCACCATGCCATTCAGTACGGTGGCCTGCCTCTCCAAGCTGATGACCAAATCAATGTGCCAGCAATTTGGGAGCACCGATAGTCCCACTGTTAGAAGCAGCCATGCCAGGAGAAGGAGAGGGCATCTTTACGTTGAGGTGCTATCGTAGAGCCGGGAGAACGTTTTTAACATACCGAGCCAGGCAAGCAGATTCTGGCAAACGTAGGGGTGAACCATCCAGTGGTGGTGTCGGAATGGCAGGGGCAGGCATTGTGGGGGGGGAGGATGGGGGACCTCCCACAGGATATGGAATGTCTGGGAAGGAAATAACCCTTCCTCCGTCCCACAACCCAGCAAAGCCACCCTCAGTACATGGTTGTCTCCATATGTTTTGTGGGAGCCATTCCGATGCTGGTGAAGTGGTGCTGGTGCTGTTTCTACCTTTCAAAATATCTCATGGCAGCTGGAAGAGGTGGGCTTCCATTTTACAGCCCAACCCAGCTCCGGGCGGCTGGTAAACGTTCAGCTGTTATGTCTAAAATTAAGAATACCCGAGAATGAGTTACAGGCTGGAATCTAATCAACAGGTTTGAGTAGTTATTTATAGAATAATAGATGAATGGGATTGAGTTGAAGGCTGAGATAAAATCAAGAGTATTTGCAGAATGTATACATATATATATTGAGTAACTGATGACCAGGGGTGTGCTACCGACTGGAATACAATTGAGGGATTTGGCTAGTTTATGTGTAGAATAACAGATACCCTGAGAGTGGGTTACAGGCTTGTTATGATATGGTTAGGGACCAGTAAACTTTGTTTAAAAACAAAGTTGCACAGTTACGCACTCGGAGAATATAGCCACAAGATTACATGGTTTTAAAGAAACAAAAGAAACTTTGCTATACAGAACCAGAAAAGTAAAACAACCTACAATATCTGTCTTATACTCTAACATGCAGAATTAACATGAGGCACATGTGAATGAACAGGAAAGCTATGATCAAATACACTACATTAAATCGTACATGCAGCCAAAAGAGATCCCATAGATTCCTCAGCAATCCGCTCAAACATCAGTGACCACTGTGAATCACAAAATCTCATTAAGGCTTGCGTTGGCGCGACGTGAGGGAAAGACTCATACAAGGTAGCTCCCACTGGAATCCTGACCTTTCTACCCTTTTTCCCAGCGCCACGGGTCTTTAACTCACTGAAAAACTCTGAAATTATCTGAATAGCGTTCCCTCATCTCTGCGATGCCCAGGAGAGTTAAAGCTGGAAAGGAATTGGTCCCAATTTCGCCGACAGACTCTGAAGTCTCCCACGGTTCAACTGGGGTTAATCATAGAATTTACAGTACAGAAGGAGGCCACTCGGCCCATCGAGTCTGCACCAGCCCTTGGAAAGAGGACCCTACTGGAGCCCAGGCTTCCACCCTATCCCCATAACCCAGTAACCCAACCTAACCTTTGGACACTAGGGCAATTTAGCATGGCCAATCCAACTAACCTGCACATCTTTCAACTGTGGGAGGAAACCGGAGCACCCGGAGGAAACACGCAGGCACGGGGAGAAAATGCAAACTCCACACAGTCACCCGAGGCCGGAATTGAACCTGGGACCCGGGAGCTGTGAGGCAGCAGTATTAACCACTGTGCCGCCCGTGGCGACGGCAGCTTCTTCTCCAGCCACTCCACTAATGGCTGAAGCGCTGAGCAAAACCTTGGGTGGTTGAACTCGAAAAATATTGACAAGCTTGACTTTGGAGCTTAAAAGATCAATCGAGGAGGTCTCGGCCCTAATTCGTTCAGTTCTCGAAATCACCAGCCAGATCATTGAAGCACAAGGAGCCACAATCAAGAGCATGGAGGCTGCATTGTCTGACCATAGTGATAGGTTCACTTCCTTGGAGTCCAATCTTGCCGCTGTGATCAAGGATGACAGGACATTAACATCTAAGCTTTGCGACCTAGAAAACAAATCCAGAAGGCAAAATGTTTGTGTTGTGGGGTTACCGGAGGGGAGCGAAGATGGCACCTACTAGTATTTCTCTGTTCCACAAAATGATGGGTGAGAATGTGCATCCATGTGTTCTGGACCCAAAAGTCGATCGCTCAAAACCCAAATCTTTTGTCCCGTCGGGGGTGTGCAGGACTTTATCTTTCTTCATGATTCAGATGGGAGGGCGAGACCCCTGGTGTTTTTTTTGCATCCAAAAGGCAGGGATTTCTCCTGTTTCTCTCATGTTCACCATGTGTACTCTTGATATTTTCATTCTGGATAGGACCCTCCTCCCATTGGTGGAGGCGCCTCCCTACTCAGCAATTGTAACCTCTTGACCACGCCCCACACTTCTGTTGCTGGAGTCCGCCCCACCCGACATCCACCCTGGAGGTTGGATATTACTCTACTGACCAGTAAAAAATTTTGAGAGTGCTTGTCCACCTCAATTGGCGACGACATTAAATTAAATAGGCCCGTCTCCATCTCCCCTTCCACTGTGGATCAATGATCCCAATTCAATCTGGGGCCAAATGGAGTCTCGCTTCTGCACTACATGCACTCTCCTGGCCATAGTTACTGCACTATTGCCCTTCCGTTAGGGTTTCCTCGAATCCGTTGGTGGTTTCCTCTCTTAAAATCTGGAAACAGCTCCGACAACATTTCAAATTCCTGTCCTTGTCTTCACTGGCCCCGATCTGTAACAACCACCTTTTCTTACTTTCAAGGCTGGACTCAACCTTTAACTTGTGGAAGTTGAATGGACTCCAGTAACCTGTTTACAGGAGGGAGGTTTGGCAGTTTTGGAGAAATAGTGGACAAATTTCAGCTATCTTTTTCGCTACTTTCGCGATTTCAGCCGTTCAGCTTTCCTTTCCTTTCCTCTGGCTCCACCTTACTGGAGAGGATTCTTTCCTCCGCTCGGCCAGGCAGCGGATCTGTTTCAGACCTATCATCTTCTTCTTGGGCAGTCCCTCAGGGTTAAGGATGACTTACTTCCACCCCAGAGAGGAGGGTTCTGCGGTGGCTGAATAGTCCAATCCTGGATCCGCAGACTCTGTCACATGTTCGGCAGGTGGTATTTGATGAGATGGGTGGGACGCTCTGGATCTGCCTTTTTCCGCTGTTTACGTTTTGCCTCCGTTTGCTCCACCCTGTGACGCTAAAGGTGAGTGGCGACTTTACGGATGTTTCTTTTCCAGTTAGTGCGTTATACGTCAAGAGATTCCGACATGTCGATGGGAATGTTGCATTTATTTATGGAGACTTTCAGAGTGTCCTTGGAGCATTTCCTCTTCCCTCCTCGTGATCGCTTGCCATTGCGGAGCTCGGAGGAGAGAACTTGAGAATTGAGAGAATTGAGAACAGTACAGCACAGAACAGGCCCTTCGGCCCTCGATGTTGTGCCGAGCAATGATCACCCTACTCAAACTCACGTATCCACCCTATACCCGTAACCCAACAACTCCCCCTTAACCTTACTTTTTTGGACACTACGGGCAATTTTAGCATGGCCAATCCACCTAACCCGCACATCTTTGGACTGTGGGAGGAAACCGGAGCACCCGGAGGAAACCCACGCACACACGGGGAGGACGTGCAGACTCCGCACAGACAGTGACCCAGCCGGGAACCGAACCTGGGACCCTGGAGCTGTGAAGCACTGATGCTAACCACCATGCTACCATGCTGCCCCTAACTTGTTTCAGGAATTTTGTGTCGGGCATGAAGAAAATGTGGTGTGCCCATCTCAGCTGGCCGAGGGTGACCAGTGCCTCAAGGGTATTGACTTGGGCAAGTACGTTCACCTTGGTACACCTATCCTGCCAGTGGATTTGCAGGATTTTGCAGAGGCAGCATTCGTGATATCTCTCCAAGGATTTGAGATGTCTGCTGTACATTACCCATGTTTCTGATGCATGCAGGAGGACAGTGACCAGGAGCTAGGTGCTCGATTTGCGGTCTCAGTTTTCAAACACTCTGTTCCTCAGACATGAAAGACTGCAGTGACGCATTGGATTTGATGCTGGATTTTGTTGTCGCTATCTGTTCGTGCCAAATGAAGGCTCTTGAGGTTTGAGAAATTATCCACATTGTCCAGGAGCTCACGTGGATCTTGATGGTCAGGGAGCAGTTTTGTGTGGCAGGAGCGGGCTGGTGGGGAACCTTTGTTTTCTGATGTTTAGTCTGTGGTCCGTTCTCTCATATACCTCAGTGAATGCGTCGACGATGGTTTGTAGCTCGGGCTCTGAGTGTGCGCGCACACAGGCATCGGCTGCGTACTGAAACTCGATGACAGAAGTTGGTCTTGGAGACATCGAAGGTTGAACAGTTTCTCGCTGGTCCGTAGGTTAACTCTACTCCAGCAGGGATCTTCAGGGTGCTGGGGTGGAGTGTTGCTGCAAGGAAGATGAAGAAGAGCGTTGGTGCGATGACGGAGCCCTGTTTGACCCCAGTGTGACACATATTAGGTCTGTCTGTGGTTCCTTTGGTGAGGATCACGGCTTGCATGTTATCGTGGAGCAGGCAGAGAATAGTGACTAATTTCTGTAGGCTGCCGGATTTGAGGAGGATGTACCACAGTCCCTCACGATTGATTGAGTCAAAGGCCTTTGCGAGATGGAAGAAGGGCATGTACAGAGGTTGATGCTGTTCTTCTTCTGGCTTTGTCACACGCTGAACATCATGTCCATTGTGCCTCTTGATGACCGGAAGCCACACTGAGATCCAGGGAGGAATTCTTCAGCCACTGGTAGGAAGCAGTTGATGAGGATTCTCGCGATGACCATTCCCGTGACAGAGAGTAGAGAAACCCCTTTGTAATTTTGGCAGTCAGATTTATATGGCATTTCATGTTGAGAGGGATAGAATACAAGACCAGGGATGTACATCTAAGGCTCTGGACACACCGCATTCAGTGTATTGTGAGCAGTTTTGGGCCCCCCATCTAAGGAAGGATGTGCTGGCCTTGGAAAGGATCCAGAGGAGGTTCAGAAGAATGATCCCTGGAGTGAAGAGCTTGTCGTATGAGGAACGGTTGAGGACTCTGGGTCTGTACTCGTTAGAGTTCAGAAGGATGAGGGGGGGATCTTTGAAACTTACAGGATACTGCGAGGCCTAGGTAGAGTGGACGTGGAGAGGATGTTTCCACTTGTAGGAAAAAATAGAACCAGAGGACACAACTTCAGACTAAAGGGACGATCCTTTCAAACAGAGATGATGAGGAATTTCTTCAGCCTGAGGGTGGTGAATCTGTGGAACTCTTTGCCGCAGAAGGCTGTGGAGGCCAAATCAGTGAGTGTCTTTAAGACAGAGATAGATAGGTTTTTGATTAATAAGGGGATCAGTGGTTATGGGGAGAAGGCAGAAGAATGGGATGAGAAAAATATCAGCTATTATTGGATGGCGGAGTACACTCGATGGGCCAAGTGGCCTAATTCTGCCCCTACGTCTTATGGCCACATTCCCTCATCCGATCCCTCCCCACTGAACAGGGTAATGGTGAAATGGGAGAGTGAACTGGACCCCATACTTAGAAGCGAGGCCCTATACAGAGTTAACTCCATGTCCTCATGTGCTTGGTTGAATCTAATTCTGTTCAAAGTGCTACAGAGGACACACTTGACCAAGCTCGGTGAGCAGGTTTTTCCAGAATGTTGGCAACAAATGTGACCGCTGTTCTCTTGACCCCGCAGATCGCACTCGTATGTTTTGGTCCTGCCAAGACTCGCCAGCTACTGAGCTTCCTTTTTTAACACTATGTCTAAAATATTCTCCAATTAGATTTACAGCCATGCCCACTGGTGGCGATATTTGTAATTTTGGACTCTCTGGCAATTCACTCTGTGATAGAGGCGTACGTTATCGCCTTTGCTTCATTGATAGCTTCAGGCGGATACTGCTCGGTTAGAGATCTCCTGCTCTGCCCAGTGCCTCTGGCTGGTTAGGAGACTTAATGTCCTTTTGGTATTTGGAGAAAATTAAATTTACCATCGGACGTTCTGTTGCACGATTTTACCTGAGATGGTGATAGAAATCTTAACTTTTAATATATAAGTTTAAAGGAAGAAATGGTTCAGAATTAAAATGATTCATTTAAATGGTTTATCAAGGTTACGCAGTTCAAGCATGACAGTGAGAACTGCTGAATAGCATGAGAATGATCAGATTAAAACAGGCCAGACAGAAGCAAGGACACATTCATTAGTATGAAAATCTGGGCAACGTTCCTGGTCCAGTTTTCATGACAACGGATAAAGTTTGGTGGGAACGAAATATCTCAGTCGCGCCATATCAAAATTTGATGGACAGACATTTCAATCGAATTGAATGAACTATAATGAACTATAAGAATGAACACCTGAGGAAGGAGCTGCGCTCCGAAAGCTCGTGTTTGAATCAAACCTGTTGGACTTTAACCTGGTGTTGTAAGACTTCTTACTGTGCTCACCCCAGTCCAACGCCGGCATCTCCACATTATAATTATTATGACCCAAACACAGCCAGAAAGGGGACAGAACATTGATGTTCTGAGTTACCTTAAAGCTAGGTGCCGGTTTTGAACAATTCATCCCGGGATCATCTTACTTAATTTCTTTAGCTAGTTCCTGTGCTTTGCTTTGAAAGCCATTTTGTTTATTTCCAAATTCTCTGTATTGAGTATTTTGATTTGAAGAAATTATCAAGAACTGCAATCTGTATTGAATTCAACTCCATCATCTGTGTTTGCTTGGACAAAACAAACTTTCTAAAACTCTGCATGGTAGCATTGTGGATAGCACAATGGCTTCACAGCTCCAGGGTTCCAGGTTCGATTCCGGCTTGGGTCACTATCTGTGCGGAGTCTGCACATCCTCCCCGTGTGTGTGTGGGTTTCCTCCGGATGCTCCGGTTTCCTCCCACAGTCCAAAGATGTGCAGGTTAGGTGGATTGGCCATGATAAATTTCCCGTAGTGTCCAAAATTGCCCTTAGTGTTGGGTGGAGTGTTGACCTTGGGTAGGGTGCTCTTTCCAAGAGCCGGTGCAGACTCGATGGGCCGAATGGCCTCCTTCTGCACTGTAAATTCTATAAATTGACCTGATCAAGAGACATTTTAAAACTGACTGAATAAAGCTACAATTTACTCCACGCATGAGCTCAGTTTTATGTTCTGACGAGTAATATAGGAGTGCGGCGACACATAAGATAAGTTAACCAAGTACAGATCTATCAGATGACAATCGTTTATCTTTTTCAATGATCTAGATGCTGTCAACTGTTAGAGTTATTAGGGATAGAGTTTTAAGTTATTTGATTCTTCTTTGGTTTGTTTGTAAATTGTCTTTTTATTCTTATATTTGCAATAATTCTTGTTCTATACTGTACTTGTTTTGCATAAAAAATATACTTTGGAAACGTAATCTAATTAATGCTCTCGAGTAATTTCAACAGTTCACCTTTGACGATCTAGTCTCTGAATTCGCTCAAAAGCTGCTCCGACCTGGACTGACTCATCAACTGCTCACCTTCTGATGGTTCAATCTCTCCCCCTGAGATTGAGTTCCACAGGATTTACAAAACTGAACTTCCGCCTCTAATTACCGGCACAATTGCAGCTTTTTAGCAAACTGCTAGCATCACTAAGCTGACACTGCCCCGGGGTTTCTCTGACCTCCAGTCTCCCAGCTTCACCAAACTATAAATGGATCCCAGGCATTCGTTTGGCCCTAAATTCTCTTGAACACGGGGCCAGTGAATTTCTATCACCTTCCCAGCTGCCCCGGACTGAGGCCTAGTTTCTCACAGTCTGGCAACAGCTTCCAAATGAGCGGCACACCACACAAGGTCCAAACTGCAACCAGCAAATACAGATAAATTGAAACGCGAGAACCTACTTAAGCTCCAACCATTTCTACGGCGACTTAGTTTTACAGGGTTCACTGAATGTTTTTAAACTAATTGAGCTCTAAGACCCAAAACAAAGCATTCTCTGGACTGTACTTGACATAAGAACATAATAAGAACTAGGAGCAGGAGTAGGCCATCTGGCCCTTCAAGCCTGCTCCACCATTCAATGAGATCATGGCTGATCTTTTGTGGACTTTCCTGCCCGAACACCATAACCCTTTATTCCTTTATTCTTCAAAAAACTATATATCTTTATCTTGAAAACATGCATTCTTTGCAAACAGTGTAGACATGTCATGTCCCCAGTTTTCCAGCTAAGTAAGCTGGTGCATCTCTATTCAACAAACATGGGTAACCTTCTGAACGGTCATTTTCTTTTAGGTATTCCGGCAATTTCTGAAGCGCAGCATTTTAGTTACATTATCTTCAAAACAACTATCTTCCCAGAACTAAACATTACCTTTAAAATATATATTTTTTCATATTTTATTGAGGTATTTAAAAATGTTTATAACAGTAACATAAACAATGTCATTAACATGGTAAAATAAACATCCCCCCCCCCCCCCCCCCAATCTTCACGCACCTCAACCATACAACAACAATCCTCCCCCCGCTTGGAATACTGCATCTGCTGACATTTTATTTTTCCCCGAGAAGGTTGACGAACGGCTGCCACCTCCGGGTGAACCCTAACATTGAGTCTCTTAAGGTGAACTTTATTTTCTCGAGACTGAGAAACCCAGCCATGTCACTAACCCAGGTCTCTACACAGGGGCTTTGAGTCCCTCCACATTAACAAGATCCGTCTCCAGGCTACCAGGGAGGCAAAGGCTATGACGTCAGCCTCTTTCGCGCCCTGAACTCCCGGCTCGTCTGACACTCCCAAAGATCGCTACCTCCGGACTCGGCACCACCCGTGTTTTTAGCACCGTGGACATTGCCTTAGCAAAACCCTGAGAAAACCCTCTAAGCTTCGGGCGTGCCCAAAACATGTGGACATGATTTGCTGGGCTTCCCACACACCTATCCTCTACCCCGAAAAACCTGCTCATCCTAGCCGCTGTCATGTGTGCCCGGTGGACTACCTTAAATTGTATCAGGCTAAGCCTGGCACATGGTGAGGAGGTATTAACCCTGTCTAGGGCATCCTACCTTTAAAATATTAACATGCCTGGCCTTTGCGTCCCTAGTAGCCCGGCGAAGGATCTTGCTACAATGGAAGGATGCGAGGCCCCCAAGCGTGGAGACCTGGATCAATGACATGGCAGGTTTCATTAAGCTAGAGAAGGTCAAATTCGCCCTGAGAGGGTCGGTACAAGGGTTCTTTAGGCGGTGGCAACCTTTCCTCGACTTTCTGGCTCAACGATAGGGTACGGGGACAGTAGCAGCAGCAACCCGAGGGAAAAGGGGAGGGGGACGATGACTATGTTTGTTTATTTAATTTTAATTTATTTTTAAGTTCTTTTGTTGTTCATTGGGGTTGGGGGGGTGAGGGGATGTGATACATGCGTCGATACGGTCTGGGGGGTGTTACAGTTATTATGGGTTATTTTGTTGCATTTAATTGTTTGTCGTTATGTTTTATATTTTCTGTAAAAAATTCCAATAAAAAATTATATATAAAACAAAAATATTAACATGCACCATAAACTAGAAATTTGTCGTACACTGGAACCTTTCCCAGTGATTTGGGAAGTTTAGATGTCGATTAACGAGTTACAGGCTAGAATTTAATTGAGGGGCTTGGATAATTTATGTATAAAGTATAGCAGATGCAGTCTGGAATCAAATCAAGAGATTTAGGTAGTTTGTAGAATACTAGTTGTCCTGAATGGAGTCACAGTCTGCAATACTACGGATGGTTTACGTATTGTATACCAACCTGGAATCTTTAACTTTTTATCTCAAATTATTACTGCTGTGTAATCAGTAAACCCTGATACACAATCATATCTGTAGATGATTCAATGAGGCAGGCGAAACATGACCTAGAAAGACTGGGATTGTCTATAACTTGAGCTGGGCATGCTGTGGGTTGCTAACTAGCATTAGAAGATGATATTTTATAATCTGACGGTAACTGAAAATGCTGATAATGGTGATTTCTTATATAATTCACTAATTTTTGCTCAATGCATAATTATTGTTAAATTGATTTTGTCTTTTAACTGCAGGCCACAGCCAGGTATTACTGCGACCTCGGACAACGGAAGAGGTTTCTCAGATCCTCAGGTACTGCACCTTCAACCATCCTTTCATGTAATGTTTCGTTACTCACAGGCTGAATTCCAGAGGCACAAAAAATCCAGGATTAGTTTATAACATATGTACGGTGTCCCAAACTGATCATATCAGATACACAATAAAACATGGCGTGTGTGAATTACAAGGATGCTTGAGTCTCTCTATGCACACTGGATAAAGCAGGGTATGGTTGGAAGGTATACTTGGTGCATGATAGTACTGAGTATCACACTGTAATTGGGATTTACACTCACAGTGTAATTGACTGTTTATCATAGAATTTACAATGCAGAAGGAGGCCATTCGACCCATCGAGTCTGCACCGGCCCTTGGAAAGAGCACACCTCCATCCCATCCCAGTAACCCACCTAACCGTCTTGGACACTAAGGGCAATTTAGCTTGGCCAATCCACCTAACCTGCACTAGCTTTGCACTGTGGGGGGGGAAGCGGAGCACCTGGAGGAAACCCACGCAGACACGTGGAGAACGTGCAGACTCCGCACATACAGTGACCCAAGCTGGGAATCGAACCTGGGACCCTGGATCGGTGAAGCAACAGTGCAAACCACTGTGCTACTGTACCGTTGTTTATAAGTATTAAGAAGTATTAATAACATATAGTACGAACTAATAATTAATCATTTGTAAGGCTGTGGGGAAAAGGTACGGGGCTGGGACCAGGGGAGCTCCTCGTGCTGAAAGCCGGCACAGACACAGTAAGCCAAACAATTTCCTTCAGTACTGTATCCATTCAATTATTCTTTGAAACTGTACAATTGACATTAGTATCACAGCGAGATTGGCACGAATGCTCACAGTGTGTTTGTCTCTGTTTACAATTAGAAATGATAGTATGTGATTGTCTGTGATGGTAGGCTGTTTGCTTTCTTCAGATACTGTAATGATCGGAACCTGGCTGTGAATCCTCAGGGTGGCAACACTGGATTGGTGGGAGGGAGTGTACCAGTGTTCGATGAGATCATTGTTTCAACCGCCCAAATGGACAATATCATCAGTTTCAACGCTAACTCTGGTCAGAACAACTTCCTTTACTCACAATTGTACATAGAAGCATAGGCAACTCACTAGTGAATAATTCCCAACGCTCAACCCTTGGGGAACTCCCAAGGGGAACTCCTATTATTCCTGGAATATTGAATATTGTGAGCGATCCCGCCTAATTGTTCACACTGTGACTCTCCCTTTCCCAATTGTAGTGGCACTCCTCTTGTTACGAATACAGCCATAGCAGGATTCACCATCCAGAGTTACCATTCAATCCCAATTACAGCATGTTTGGTGTTGATCTGGCTATTCTCAGCTGGGTTACAGGAGGGTTCAGAATTCCCAGGTCAGAGGGGAAGAAGACACGGTCAGTTGATTTCTGCCCTGTTATTTCTTCTGCAAAGCACAGGCAAAATACTGAGCAAAATACTGTGGATGCTAAAATCTGCAACAAGAAAAATTCAGGAAGCTTGCCAGCATCTGTTAGGAGAGAAACAGACTTAACTTTTTGAGTTCTTTGACTCTTCAAATCTCTTGTTTTTCCGGCGTCCTCTGCACCCGTTGAAATGAAATGAAAATCGCTTATTGTCACGAGTAGGCTTCAATGAAGTTACTGTGAAAAGCCCCTAGTCGCCACATTCCGGCGCCTGTCCGGGGAGGCTGGTACGGGAATCGAACCGTGCTGCTGGCCTGCTTGGTCTGCTTTAAAAGCCAGCGATTTAGCCTGGTGGGATCAAATGTGGCTGAATTAAGTTGCGATCTTTCCCCGCCATCCAGGGTCATGTGATGAAATATCACTTGGGCGATGCCCTACTAAAAGGAATTTAGTCCCAGTGAGCGGAGAGCAATTTCAGGAGAGGAGGAAATAGAGGATCAAACATATAAGAACAGGGATCAATGCCAAACTCATGTGTCTTGTATATCTATGTTTTCAGGAGTGCTTATCTGCCAGTCCGGTTGCATTTTGGAAAACTTGAACAATTACCTTGAAGAACAAAATTTTATCATGCCCCTTGACCTGGGGTCGAAAGGTAGCTGTCACATCGGTGGGAATGTAGCAACCAATGCTGGTGGACTGAGACTACTGAGGTATGGCTCCCTGCGTGGGACAGTGCTGGGACTGGAAGTGGTAAGAGACAGTTACAGGCCATTGACAGTGATGAGATACAGACTGGCACAGTTTTATAAAATGTACCTGCTGTTGAAACAGTGCACTTCCAGATCCTTCACTCTCCCTACTTCCTATTCTTTTAAGTTTGGGCTACCGTTTCTCAGCTGTTCCCTTCCCCTCATTCTGCTTTACCCATCAGTGGCAAAGCCATTAATGCTCTGTGCTGTGGAAATCTCTCCCCTGTGGAAACTCTCTGCCATGTTAGACCTTTTTCCATCTTCCAAAACGTCCACAAAATCTTTCCCTCCTCCCTTTCTCTTTCTCTCTCTACTGGCCATAAAGGACTTATATTATGGGATAAAAAGCCACATATCCATGTTTGCTGATGACATAAAGATAGGTGGCATTGTAAGCCATGTAGATAAATGTATAAAAATACAAAGAGATGTTCATTGATTGAGAAAGTGGGTCAATGGTAGCAAGTGGATTTCAATGTAAACCAGTATGAGATCATTAATTTTGGACTGTTGTGATTTGATGTGCATACACTTTTAAGGGAACATATCTTCAATACATGTCAATCATTACCATTTTGACAGGATGTGATATATTAATCCCATGATTTGCCGGCAGTCTGAAGCAACAGTGATTAAGGTCAGATGTGTGCCTCATAGTCCCCCAGTAAACATTATCTGTATATAGGGGGCAATTCTCCAGGGCTGTTAGTCCCAGGCGAGATTCCTGATGTCCCGTTAAATCGGTGTGTGGGCCAAATCGGGATTTTCGCCGGCCATCAAACCCGTTGCAAGTCTCCCAGCCCGCTCCCCCTGGCAAGATCCAAACTAATTACCATTTATTTGAATGTAATTAGGGGGTGTGATTTCCACCCCCCTGCCCTTGACCACTGGGAAGGGAGAGTCACAGTGTGAACAATTAGGTGGGATCGCTCACAATATTCACCCACGTCTGTACTGTAGGAATTCTATGAAATGTCGGGGGTCGTTCCCAGGATGGGGGTCATGTGGCAGCTCTTCCCTCTAGCTTTGAAAATCATTAAACTGTCTTTCAGCATGTCAAGTTCCCTCTGCAGCATTGAAACTCTTTGATGTCTCTCCATTTCAAAGATCTGTCAGATGAAGGTAAAAGTATTTTCTTTGTAGCCTTAAAACCTTTTAACTCTTTCCCAGCATGTCAGTATCAATGATCTGGTAGATGAAGGTAAAAGCCTTCCCTTTAATGTTTTGGAAACCTTTGAAGTGATCTTTTTCATCGTCAATGTTATTCCCCTTTAATTCTTTCAAGCCTCTGAGCATACTTAGAAGCTTAAAAGCTTTTGGCTGCATTGATTACATACAATTTCACGGTCCATTACCTTTTACATACCTCTTGATTGACAGGTCGACTATTTCAAAGGTGGGTTTAGCGTTGTTTGTTTTTATACCTCTTCAGGATCCATTAACTCTGAAGTGTTTCCTCTTTTGAGCAGGTGTTACTTCTAACCACCGTTTTTTAAAGAGGCTGTCTCTTGATCTGAAGAGCTTCCAGGAAAGACCAGGGGAAGCACTTAGACAGAGCCAAATAGGCACCCCGATCTCTAAGAAGCTGGACCTGTCAATGTGACCAGGCCCTGCCCCTCAAGGCCAGCACAAAACCGCCATTGTCTTATCTTCAAATAAAGAACCCACAGTATTTTTTCACCAATCCCTGAGTATGATTGCCATGTTTACGTCGATAAGAATCATCTAAAATGAAAGAGAAAATGCTGGAAAGTCTCAACGGGTCTGGCAACATCTGTAGGGAGAGAAAAGAGCTAATGTTTCGAGTCCGATGACACTTTGTCAAAGCTCAGAAGAATCTAATAGGGACCTAAGAGGTAAGTGAAGAAAAGTCGCCATAGTCCCAGATGACCATAGATTGCTTTCCCCTTTGATGGGAAGAGCTGACTGATGGTGATTTAACCTGAGGATCACCCCACCTCAGGTGAGGGGCAAGGTTGAGAAGGCTTTCTTGAATAACCTCAGCCGGTACGGCTGGCCTCGCTCTGCATCATGATCCAGCTGTCCAGCCAACTGAGCTAAAGAAGTACAGCTCAGGGTATCTAAATGGTGAAAAGCTAGAAACAGTGAAGGTCCAAAGAGACTTACGGATCCAGGTGCATAAAATAATCAAAATGGCTAATGGAATGCCTGCTTTTTTATCTAGCGAACCCGGATACAAGGCGGTAGAAGTCCTGCTTGGGCTAGAGAAAGCCCTGGTCAGACCACACCTGGAATACTGTGAGCAGTTCTGGGCATTACACATTAGGAAGGGTATATTAGGGGGCGGCACGTGGCACAGTGGTTAGCACTGCTGCCTCATGGTGCTAAGAACCCGGGTTTGATCCCTGCCCCAGGTCACTGTCCGTGTGGTGTTTGCACATTCTCCCCGTGTCGGCGTGGGTCTCATCCCCACAACCCAAAGATGTGCTGGCTCGGTGGATTGGACATGCTAAGTTGCCCCTTAATTTGAAAAAAAAATAATTGGTCACTCTAAATTTATAAAAACTTTTTTTTTTAAAAAAAGGACGTATTGGCCTCGGAGGGTATGTCATGTAGATTTATCAAAATGATACCAGGACTACCAGGAGAGATTACACAAATTAGTGTTGTGTTCCTTGGAGTTGAGAAGATGAACAGGTGATCAAAGTTTTCAGACATTAAGGAGAAACGAGAGGGTAGATAGTGAGAAACAATTTATTCTGATTGGGAAGACTAAGACTAGGCCCAACAGTAAAGGTTAGGCCTGGTTCTTTCTGGAGTGAATTTAGGAAACACTTGTGCATGCAAAGGCTGCTAGAAGGTTGGAAGGCTATTGATTCCTTGCACAGGGCAATTGATGTTCGGTCCATTTTTAACTTTAAATCTTAAGACTGCTAGTTTCTGTTAACCAAAGATATTATTGGATGCAGGGTAAAAGTGGGTGCATATGGAGTTAGGTCATAAATCAGCCATGATCTTATTGAATAGTGAAACAGGCTAGAGGGCCAAATGATCTTGTTCATGTGTTCCTGTTTTTAACCAACGCTGTTCAGGACCAGAGGCAGTGCTTCTTTTCTTTAACGGCATCAGGCCCTTCCTGGGAATCAATGATGTTTTGAGTTTTACCTTCTCCGTGTTCCCATAGCAGTAACAACATGGCGTTTTAAAAAAACAATAAAATCATAATTGATTTTCTTGATACGCTTCTGAGGGGGTCCACTGACCTCCACCCTTGCTCTCGTTGGCCGGTAAATATTATTTCAACTACTGTTGTACACCATTGTTTCATACCCTGTTTTTGCTTGCAGGTACTTGCAGATGGAACAGTTTTGAACTGTCTGTCGTCACTTCGCAAAGACAACACAGGCTACGACCTCAAGCAGCTTTTTATTGGAGCTGAAGGGACACTTGGAATCATCACCGCAGTGTCTATTCTGTGTCCAAGGAAATCAGCCGCTGTTAGTGTAGCACTTCTAGGTAAAGGCAGAGAACGGCATAATATTTATTCACAATTTTGGAGGAAGGTGTTACAACTGCTGTCTGACCATGCCAGCATGGCATCACACTCAGCCGATAGCTCCGAGTCAGCAAAGTTCCCAGTGAAAATCCTCTTTGTGTCAATATCCTGTAGGCTATTCTACCAAAGTTTGGAGGTCGACCCTGGATATCAATGACCCAAAGCTTGAGAATTTGCCCAAATCAACTGCACTTTATTATTTGATTTCTACTACAGACAGTTCAATAATACTTATGCTAGTGACTACTCACCCCATGCTTTAGTTGCTTAGTTTCCCCAAGGACCAGATTTGATGAGGTGGTTGATCCATTCTTCTCCATTTTTCTGTTCATATAGCTCTCCAGGCTGCCCCCCTTCCTTGTCTGGCTGCAGCGATGGCCTCAAGTTTAATGAATGCCTTACTTAAATAGGTCTCTGTACACGCTTTCTGATTGGCTCAGTTCTCTGATAGCAACAGTCCATGATTGACTCATTTTCACTCCCGGCAGCCCTCTCTAGAGCAGGAAGGTCCCAACAGCATGTTTGGCCGGTCTCCCCTTGGATCTGCCTGCTTCCGCACCTCCATCTGTTCCAGTGTCCATACAGTTTTGTATTATAGAAGGGGTCCAACTCCCCACCTATCCCTGGTTCCATCAAGCGACCATTAGGCAAGGGTGTTTATAAGCTTCCAAATTTCTACTTATTAAATGGTTTTCCAAACAAACAACAATCATCAGTTGTATTACATTAAGACATTACATTTTGACCTTACTTTGAGTTTTAAGCGATCAATTTTACACAATATTTGTAATTTAAAAAAATACAAACTGGAAAAAAGAAACAGTTGTTGCCTGGCCTTTAAACAATCACCTTCTGTTAACTCATTTGCAGAAGTTACCCTATGTTAGTGTTATAAATAATGTTTTTTTTAAATAAATTTAGAGTGCTCAATTCTTTTTTTCCAATTAAGGGACAATTTAACCTGGCCAATCCACTTACCCTGCACATCTGCACGGCTGAGGCTGTTTAGCACAGGGCTAAATTGCTGGCTTTGAAAGCAGACCAAGGCAGGCCAGCAGCACGGTTCAATTCCCATAACAGCCTCCCCGAACAGGCGCCGGAATATGGCGACTACCGTCTTTTCACAGTAACTTCATTTTGAAGCCTACTTGTGACAATAAGCGATTTTCATTTTCATTTTTCATTTCATCTTTTTGGGTTCCGGGGGTGAGACCCATGCAGACACAGGGAGAAGGTGCAAACTGCACAAGGACAGTGACCTGGAGCCGGGATTGAATCCGGGTCCTTGGCGCCATGAGCCTTATGAATAATGTTAAGCCTAGCTTTACCCTGTATCCATAAATACCTTCCACAATATAATGACCCTTTTATTATGCCCAGATGGCCACAGTGCTATATCCCTGTAAAATACTCATCGTATTGGACCAAAATATTAAAGACTTTGAGCGATTGATGAGCACCCTGTAATCAATAACATTTCTGTGCAGGATACATGAAGAAACATGCTGTTTGGGCAGCACGGTAGCATGGTGGTTAGCATAAATGCTTTACAGCTCCAGGGTCCCAGGTTCGATTCCCGGCTGGGTCACTGTCTGTGCGGGGTCTGCACGTCCTCCCCATGTGTGCGTGGGTTTCCTCTGGGTGCTCCGGTTTCCTCCCACAGTCCAAAGATGTGCGGGTTAGGTGGATTGGCCATGCTAAATTGCCCGTAGTGTCCTAAAAAGTAAGGTTAGGGTGGGGGGGGGGGGGGGGGGTGTGTGTGTGTGTGTGGGGGGGGGGGGGGGTGGTTGTTGGGTTACGGGTATAGGGTGGATACGTGGGTTTGGGTAGGGTGATCATTGCTCGGCACAACATCGAGGGCCGAAGGGCCTGTTCTGTGCTGTACTGTTCTATGTTCTATGTTTGATTTGATCTACCAATCAGCCCCAGTGATTGGTTAATCCAGTCAAACAGCAAGTTCCTTTGGTTGCTCATAATAAGCAGATTACAGACTATTCTCAACCAACCCACACTTGCAAAACCCAAAACAAACCGTCTCCTGTTAGATGTGATTCCATGATTTGACAGCACTTGCTGAACAATCCTGAGTGCACCAATAGCTACACTAACAACAATTTAAGATTATCAGTCATGCTCATAATATGGCTAAATTAAGCCTGATGGAAGAGGCATATATTCATGCAGGCATCCAAACAAAAGGAATGTGTCAAGCCTCGCACCGTTTTTGAATTAACCGGGAATTTGGGATGTCTCTAGTGCCCCGTTACTTTTTCCATAGCAACATCTCAACAAATCAGAGTCGACTTACAACCAATCGGCACCCTTTTCTCCTGTAGTTTAAATTGCTGTGACAGTTTGAACTTTTACTTTGTGCGTTTTTCTCGATGGGTGAAAGACAAAAAGGTTTGACAACATGTCTTTCTTTTCAGCAGTACTCAAACTTTATAACAAAATAATAAAATGCTCACAGGAGTATTGTGATGCAAAATTGAACACCGAGCTACATAAGGCGATATTAGGGCATCCGTCCCAAAAGCTTGGTTAGAGAAGTAGATTTTAAGGCCTATCTAAAAGGTAGAATGAGAGGTCCTGAAGCTGAGAGGTTTAGCGAGGGAATTCTAGAGCTTGGGTCCTGGACAGCTGATTGCATGGCTCCAAGCGGTGGAACAGTTCAAATCAGGGAAGCTCAAGGGGCCAGAATTAGATAAGCGCAGATATGGAACATAGAACAGTACAGCACAGAACAGGCCCTTTGGCCCTCGATGTTGTGCCGAGCCTTGTCCTAAACCAAGATCAAGCTATCCCACTCCCTGTCATTTTGGCGTGCTCCATGTGCCTATCCAATAACTGCTTGAAAGTTCCTAAAGTGTCCGACTCCACTATCGCAGCAGGCAGTCCATTCCGCACCCTAACCACTCTCTCTGAGTAAAGAACCTACCTCGGACATCCCTCCTATATCTCCCACCCTGAATCTTATAGTTATATCCCCTTGTAACAGCTTCATCCACCCGAGGAAATAGTCTCTGAACGTCCACACTATCTATCCCCCTCATCATCTTATAAACCTCTATTAAGTTGTCTCTCATCCTCCTCTGCTCCAAAGAGAAAGGTCCTAGCTCCCTCAACCTTTCCTCATAAGACCTATCCTGCAAACCAGGCAGCATCCTGGTAAATCTCCTTTGCACCCTTCCCAATGCTTCCACATCCTTCCTATAGTGAGGTGACCAGAACTGCACACAATACTCCAAATGTGGTCTCACCAGGGTCATGTACAGTTGCAGCATAACCCCACAGCTCTAATATGTCAGTGGGTTGTGGTGTTGAAGAAACTGACAAGAGATTTGGAGGGGCAAGTGCATGGAGGGACTAGAAAACAAGGGTGAGGATTTTAAAACCAAGGTGTTGCTTAACTGGGAGCCAGTATGGGTGAGCTGCACACATGGATGTTAGTAAACAGGACCTGGTGCAAGTAAGGACCTGATTAGCACAATTTGGATGACCTCAGATTTTACTGAGGATAGAATATGGGATGCTGGCCAGGAGTGTTTTGGAATAGTGAATGCAGAGCGAACAGATGGGTGAGAGTTTCCTCAGCAGATGAGCCTGGGCAGGGGTTGAGTGGAGCAATGTTAAGGAGGTAGAAGTAGTGATCTTGGTTATTGTGCAGATATGTGGTTGGAAACGTATGTTGGGGTCAAATATGACACTCAAGTTTGTAAATAGTCTGGTTCAGCCTCTGGAAGTCACCAGAGAGAGTGATGGAGACGGTGACTAGAAAATGGAGTTTGTAATGGAGAATGAAGGCAATGGTTTCAGTCTTCACAATATTTAGTTGGGGAATATTTTTGCTCATCCAGTACTGGATGTTGGACAGCGTCTGGTAATGTGGCGACAATGGAGGAGTCGAGATAATTGATGGTGAGGTAGAGCTACTATCAGCAGAGTAATTTATCCTTGTACAATCTACCCACAATAATGATCTGCTTTGTGTCTCAAGGTTGTGACAGCTTTGAAAGGACCTTGGATATATTCAAGGAATCCAAAAGCATGTTGGGTGAAATCCTCTCTGCCTTCGAGTTCCTGGATCACAGTTGCAGAGCGGTTGTCTGCGAGCACCTGAAACTGAGAAACCCATTGCAAGGTAAAAGGGGATAAGAATATAAAATTAGATCACTGTCAGTTATGCCTTAGGCTTTCTTGAGTTTCTGGTGTCAGGCACTCCTGTGGGAAGTGTGTCATTATTATTGGAGTGAACTCAGGTAGCAGTAGGCCATTCAGTCCCTCAAGCCTGTTTCACCATTTAATTAGGCATTGGCTGATCACAGCTCCTTGTACCTACTGAAAAGGCTGTGTGACTACAGTAACCCATGACCCAAATTGGATATTTGTTCACTTGCATCGATATTTCTTCAAGCACTGAAATGAATGCCTGGTGAGACAGAACAGATTTAGAAACTCAAAACTGGACCTTCACAAGGTGCTGTGGACCATCAGCAGAATTGTATTCCAGCAAATTTTCCAACCGGCTAGGTCAGCATTTGTTGCCCATCCCTAATTGCCCTTGATAAACTGGTGGTGAGCCACCGTCTTGAACCATTGCAATTCATGCGGTGTAGTTGCGGCCACAGTGCTGTTAGGGAGGGAGTTTCAAGTTTTGATCCAGTAACAGTGAAGAAATTGCAATATATTTCCAAGTCAAGCTTGGAGGGGAACATGCAAGAGGTGCTGTTCCCATGCATCTGCTGCTCTTGTCCTAGGTGGTGGAGATCATGGGTTTGGAAGGTACAGTTGCAATAGCTTTGGGTGACGTGCTGCAGTGCATCTTGTACATAATACCCACTGCTGTCACTGTCGGTCAGTGGAGGAGGGAGTAAATATTTAGGTTGGTTGATGGGGTGCCGATCAAGGGGCTCCTTTGTCCTCGAGGATGTTAAGCTTATTAAGTGTTATTAAAGCTGCACTCACCCAGGCAAATGGACAGTATTCCATCACACTGCTGACTTGTGCCTTGCAAATGGTGCACAGACCATGAGGAGCCAGCTTTTGAGTTACTTACTTCAGAATTCCCAGCTTCTGACCTGCTGGTGCAACCATGGCTGGTCCAGTTCAGTTTCTCATGACTTGGCATATCTCTGATGCTCCCATTAGCATCAAGCCAGGGGATCAACCCTGGTTTAATGAGGAGGGCAGGGGAGCCTGACTGGAACAGTACCAACCATACTCAATAAAAAGACCATAACACAGGACTTCAAACATGCTAAACTGCAGAAGCAGCATGCTGCAGACTGAGCTAAGCAAACCCACAACTAATGGATCAGACAAAAGCTCTGCAATCTTGTTACATCCAATCAGGAACGGTGGTAGACAATTAGACAACTAATGGGAGGATGAGGCTCCCTAAGCAAGAGCCCAGCAAAAGACAAGGCTGAACGGCAGCACAAGTGGATAGCACTGTGGCTTCACAGCGCCAGGGTCCCAGGTTCAATTCCCCGCTGGGTCACTGTCTGTGCGGAGTCTGCACGTTCTCCCCGTGTCTGCGTGGGTTTCCTCCGGGTGCTCCGGTTTCCTTCCACAGTCCAAAGATGTGCAGGTTAGGTGGATTGGCCATGATAAATTGCCCTGAGTGACCAAAAAAAGGTTAGATGGGGTTATTGGGTTACGGGGATAGGATGGAAGTGAGGGCTTAAGTGGGTTGGTGCAGACTCAATGGGCCGAATGGCCTCCTTCTGCACTGTATGTTCTATGAGGTGTTTTCACTGATCTTCAGCCAGAAATGTTGAGTGGATGATCTATCTCAGCTTCCCCCTGAGATCCCCAGCATCACAGATGTCAGTCTTCAACCAGTTTGATTCACTCCACATGATGTCACGAAATGGTGAAGCCAATAGACACACAAATGACTATGGGCCCTGATACCAACCTGGCTGTAGTACTGAAAGCCTGTGCATCCGAACCAACCATGCCCCAGAATTAACTGTGCCCCTAGCCGAACCGTTCCAGTGCAACGACAACACTGATATTTACCTGACAATGTGGAAAATTGCCCAGGTCTGTCCTGTCCACAAAAAAGGACAAATCCAAGCCAGCCAATTACTTCCCCATCTGTCTACTGTCGATCATCAACAAAGTGATGGAAGAGATGGTTGACAATTCTATGAAGTGGCACTTACTCAGTAGTAACCTGTTCACCTATGTTCAGTTTGGTTCTGCCAGGCCCACTCGTCCCTTGACCTCGTTATAACCTTGGTCTGTAGCATGGACAGAAGAGTTAATTTACAGAGGTGAGGTGAGAATGACTGCCCTTGACCTCATGGCAGCATTTAATCCAGTTGGACATCAATGAGCCCAAGTAAAATTGAAGTCTGTGGTAACCAGGAGCAGAACTCTCCACTGGCCAGAATCATAATACAGTAGCAGAAAAGGATGATGGTTGTCGTTGTTGGAGGTTAACCACCTCAGCTCCAGGACATCACTGCAGGAGTTCCTCAGAACAGTGTCTGAAAAAGACTTGTAGCAGCTTCAGCAATGATTTTCCCTCCATCAGTACACCAAGGTTGCATTCTCCTCCTGTTGGATCGAGTGACAAGGGTAATTGTAAAGTGGAATGTCACAAGCTGAGCACTGATGAATTTAGGTCTGCACCCCGCTTCTTGTTCGTCTTCTACATGCAGAGATAATAGCTTGACGGCTCACTATGATATTGGCTGAT
Organism: Scyliorhinus canicula; assembly: GCF_902713615.1. Taxonomy (NCBI): domain Eukaryota; kingdom Metazoa; phylum Chordata; class Chondrichthyes; order Carcharhiniformes; family Scyliorhinidae; genus Scyliorhinus; species Scyliorhinus canicula. The sequence goes on along the minus strand of NC_052158.1, from coordinate 60,014,823 downwards.
GATTGTACAGTGTTCAGCGCCATTTGGAATTCTTCAGAGGATGAAGCAGTCTGTTTCTGCAAATGACAAGACCTGGACAACATTCAGGCTTGGGCTGATAAGCCGCAAATAATATTCACGTCACACAAGTGCAAGGCACATGATCATTTCCAAGAAGAGAGAACGTGTGCATGAATTACAACTATTATTCATTCCTGTCTGGCATTAACCTAAAAGAGAAAAAATGGCTCAACGGTGGCTCACAATAGAAATTCGGAATAATATTAACATAAAAACGTAGAAAATAGGAGCAGGAGCAGACCAGTCAGTCCTTCGAGCCTGCTTCACCATTCATTATGATCATGGCCGATCATCCAACTTAGTAACCTATCTAACTCCTTCTTGAAAACATGCAGTGTTTTAGCCTCAACTGTTTTCTGTGGTAGTGAATTCTACAAGTTCACCACTCTTGTTGAAGATATTCCTCCTCATCTCAGTCCTGAATGGTTTGCCCTTTATCCTTAGACTGTGACCCCTGGTTCTGGACCCCCCTGCCATCGGGAACTTCCTTCCTGCATCTACTCTGTCTTGTCTTGTTTGAATTTCATAGGTTTCCATGAGATCCTCCCTCATTCTTCTGAACTCCAGCGAATATAATCCTCACCGACTCAATCGCTCCTCTTACGTTAGCCCTGCCATCCAAGAAATCGGTCTGATAAACCTTTGCTGCACTCCCTCTACAGCAAGATCCTTGCTCAGATATGGAGATCAAAACTGCACGCAATATTCCAGATGTGATCTCATCAAGATCCTGAGCTGGATTCTTCCACCCCGCCAGCTGCAAGAGAGCCACGGTCGAGAGCTGGACACTGGAGAAGTCCATTGACCTGGGGTGGGATTCTCCGGTCGCCGGGCAGGCGCGGCCGGAGAATCCCGCCCCCTGTATAATTGCAGCAAGACATTTCTGCTCCTCTCAAATCCTCTCGCTATGGGGGCAGCACGGTGGCCTAGTGGTTAGCACAACCGCCTCACGGCGCTGAGGTCCCAGGTTCGATCCCGGCTCTGGGTCACTGTCCATGTGGAGTTTGCACATTCTCCCCGTGTCTGCGTGGGTTTCGCCCCACAACCCAAAAATGTGCAGAGTAGGTGGATTGGCCAAGCTAAATTGCCCCTTAATTGGAAAAAATAATTGGGTAATCTAAATTTATTAAAAAAAAGAAAAACAAAAAAAAATCCTCTCGCTATGAAGACCAACGCACATTTGCCTTCTTCGCCGCCTTTTGCACCTGCATGCTTACTTTCAACGACTGGTGTACAAGGACAGGCAGATCTCGTTGCATATTGCCTGTAGCCATTTAGATAATAATCTGCCTTTTTTTGCTGCCAAAGTGGGTAATTTCAAATTTATTCATATTATTCTGCATCTGCCATGCATTTACCCACTCACTCAGGTTGACCAAATCACACTAAAGTATCTCTGCATCCTCCACAAAGCCCACCCTGCCACCCAGCTTTGTGTCATCTATAAAAATTTGTAAATATTACATCTAGTTCCCTCATCTAAATCAATAATATATATTGTGAATAGCTGGAGCCAGAGCACTGACCCTATGGTACCCACTAATCACTGCCTGCCATTTGGAAAAAGACCCATTTATTCCTGCTCTTTGGGTAGGATGCCCTGGTCCCCCAACCGCCTGTTTCGCTGGCGGTGGGATTCCCTCTTCCCGCAGCTTGACAATGGGATTTCCCATTGAAGCCACCCCAGGCCGCCGAGAAACCCGCGGACGAGGGTGCGCTGCCAGCAGGAAAAGAGAATCCCAACAGTCGGAGAATTCTGGCTTTGTTTCCTGTCTGCCAACCAGTTTTTTACCCATCTCCATACACTACCCCCAATCCCATGGGCTTTAATTTTACACGCTATCTCTTATGTGGAACTTAGCCGAAAACCTTATGAATGTCCAAATAAACCACATCCACTGGCTCCAAAGAGAAGACGTAGAAAATTGCCAGAAAAAGCAGCAAGCCCAAGGATTGAAAGCATTTTAGAATTCAGCAAAAGAGAGCAAAAAATGTGATCAAGAGGGGGAAAATAGAGTATGAAAGTAAAATAGCAGGAAACATAGAAACTGACCATAAAATCTTCTATAAATATTTGACGAGAAAAGACAAATGAAGGTCCCTTACAGTCGGAAGCTGTGGAAATTATTGTTTTTTTAAATATAGATTTAGAATACCCAGTTCTTTTTTTTTCCAATTAAGGGCAATTTAGTGTGGCCAATCCACCTACTGGCACATCTTTGGGTTGCGAGACCCACGCAGACACAAAATATATATTTTCTGTTGTGTCTGAAGAATATGCAATGGGCAGCTAACTAAGTGTAGAAAATTACCACTGAATGACTCTAATTTGTTCTGAGCAGATGGGTTATTCTGGCGGGTTTCTTCATGCAGGAGTGCCCTGATGAGATGGTGGCAGCCTTTCTGCTTGAGCCACGAGAGTCTTTGCCGCGAGTCTCCCGCATTTCCGGTACTTGCAAGCTCTTTGATCCCAAAATATTCGAGAGTAAATGGAGCATCAAATCTTTATTCAGACCTCTTTACAGGTGTGAGTGATATTAGTGTTGTGACCAGGTGTAGATGGCAGGCTGTGAGACAAACCATGGTTGTGTCCGGATGGAGGAGAATGTTGAGCACTGATGAGAGCATTATACAACATGTTTGCTGGCCTGTGTATCATTCCTCTTGATGCCAGTGCATACTGGTGCCAGTGTACAGGCTAAATCAGCCAAACATAAACAGCAGTCAACACCATTATTCAGCTGAGCAAGAATTCAGTTGAATGGAAATATTCCAAAATTAAGGTTATTGAAACCGATGGTTATTGAAGCAGGTCATCACATGCAGCCCATTTCTCAGTAATAGAGGGTAGCTTGACAGTGACTTTTAGTCACTCATCAATATTAGTGTGCATATTTATATATAAAATGCCAACCAAAACCAAACCAACACTGATAAAAATAGAAGTAAGATGAAGCCCAAAGTAATGGATTTGGAAATAAAGTTAATTTTGAGGTTATGAGAATGTAAACTGAAAAACAATTTTTTTTTTAAATTTAGAGTACTCAATTCATTTTTCCAATTGAGGGGCAATTTAGTGTGGCCAATCAACCTACCCTGCACATCTTTGGGTTGTGGGGGCGAAACCCATGCAAACACGGGGAGAACGTGCAAACGCCGCACGGACAGTGACCCAGAGCCGGGATCGAACCTGGGACCTCGGCGCCGCGAGGCAGCAATGCTAACCACTGTGCCACCGTGCTGCCCTAACTGAAAAATAAAATTGACAGACACTGAGATAGAACAGCAGTGAGAAATATTTTTTTTAATGATCAAGAGAAATATATTTTGCTGAAAAAATGAGAACTAACTAGGGGCCTCACGGTAGCATGGTGGTTAGCATCAATGCTTCACAGCTCCAGGGTCCCAGGTTCGATTCCCAGCTGGGTCACTGTCTGTGTGGAGTCTGCACGTCCTCCCCGTGTGTGCGTGGGTTTCCTCCGGGTGCTCCGGTTTCCTCCCACAGTCCAAAGATGTGCGGGTTAGGTGGATTGGCCATGCTAAATTGCCCTTAGTGTAAGGTTAATGGGGGGATTGTTGGGTTACGTGTATACGGGTTACATGGGTTTAAGTAGGGTGATCATTGTTCGGCACAACATCGAGGGCCGAAGGGCCTGTTCTGTGCTGTACTGTTCTATGTTCTATGTTCTAACTAGCCAATAATTAAACACTGGATGAATGAAAAGGTGGAGAAACTAAAAGAAAAGACATACACTAAAGTACGTCAACAATAAAGGAGAGGATGCCACAAAGGGATACGATGAGTTTTCGAAAGAGGTCCGAAAACAAAAAAAAATCACAGAGCCGGTACAAAGTTACATTTTTGAGGAATAGAAAAAGAAATAGTATTCTCTACACCCAATCGGCCTGTGTAGCTCAGTTGGCTGGACGGCTCATTTGTGATGCAGAACGAGGCCAACAGTGCGGGTTCAATTCCCTGCCTTCTCAACCTCACCCCCTCCCCTGAGGTGTGGTGACCCTCAGGTTAAATCACCACCAGTCAACTCAAAGGGGAAAGCAGCCTATGGCCATTTGGGACTATGGTGACGTTTACATTACTTTAAATACCAAAGGAATAATCAGGGTAGGGATAGCATCACAAAGGAATACATACGATAAACAGAGGCAACAACAGTGAAATGGCCGGTGTATTGACTATTACTTTGCCTCAGTATTTACCACAGAGACTAATAAGGTGGACATGAGAAGAACAGACCAAAATGATATAAAGACAATTAACAAGGAAAGAGGGATTTTAACTGATAAACGAATCAAATGTAGGATAAAATCTCTAATCCAAGAGGATTGCAGCTATTCATATTAAAATAGTTGTGGAAGTGACAGCAGTTGAATTATTGCAATTACCAAAGGGAATAGTGTAATGCCACTATTAGTGGGTAGGAAAGATAATTGAATCCTTACTCAAAGATGCAGTAGAAAATCATCCAGAAACTGGTCAAATCATCGGCATGGATTTTGAACGGAAAGGTCATGCTTGACTAACCTTATTGAAGTCTTTGAAGAAATAACAAGAAGGGGAATGGGGTAGACAATATGGGTGAGATTCTCTGGCCTCTGGTGTGGTTGTTGGTGGCAGGAGAAAGCCTGCCATTGGCCAGTGGCAAGATCAGCCAGAAGAGCAGCTGGAAGATTTTGCCATATTTGTATTTCCAAAAAGCGTTCAATAAGGTACCGCATGGACTCATGATAAAGGTCACAGCAGGTGGAGTCAGGAATGAAACAACAGAATGGACAGGAGGCTGTATACAAAACAATTATCAGAGAGTTAAAGGGTGTTACTTAGACTGGTGGGAAATGGTGTTCCACAAGGAATGATGCTGGGATCACTGTTGTTCACTGTTTACATGAACAATTTATGCTTGGAGATTGGAAGTCCAATTTCAGAATTTGTGGATGACACCAAATTTGGTCGGTACAATTAATACTCAGGAGGACTGTGACGCGATGCAAGACATTGATAAACCTGGAGAATAGGTGTGTGGTTGGCAAATGAATTGCAACAAGTGTGAGGAAGAATAAAGAGGATCTATTCTCTTTGGAAAGTAAGAGACTGAATAGTGTAGAGGAGCCAAGGTACCTTGTGGTAGAGATTCATAAATCATTAGATAGAGCAATGCAAATCAATAAGGCAATTAAAAATCAAACCAAATACCGGGGTTCATTTCTGGAGGGATTGAATTGAAAACAGACTGTGTTAAATTTGTGCCGAACCTTGTTTATGTAACACTTTTATTTTTATAAATTTAGAGTATCCAGTTATTTTTTCCAATTTAGGGGCAATTTAGTGTGGAATATTGTGGGCAGTTTTGGGCCCCGTATCTAAGGAAGGATGGGCTGGCCTTGGAGGGGGTCCAGAGGAGGTTCACAAGAATGATCCTGGGAATGAAGAGCTTGTCGTATGAGGAGTGGTTGAGGACTCTGGGTCTGAACTTAATAGAGTTTAAAAAGATGAGGGAGGATCTCATTGAAACTTACAGGATTTTGAGAGGCCTAGATAGAGTGGACGTGGAGATGTTTCCACTGGTAGGAGAGGGTACAGCCTCAGACCTTGAGATGAGGAATTTTGTTTGCCAGAGGGTGATGAATCTGTGGAACTCATTGCCGTAGAAGGCTATGGAGATTAAGTCACGGAGTGTCTTTAAAACAGAGATAGATAGGTTCTTGATTGATAAAGGGATCCTATACCTTATGAAGATCCAACATGCCATAAACATGATACTTGGTTAAACACAGCATCTCAAGCTGCTGACGGGAAATGGAAATTTCAGTTCATCCCCCCACTCTCCTTAGAGTACTAAGAACAGTTTTGGTTCCCATAATTATGACAAGGATGTGGAGGCACATGAGAACGTGCAAAAAGGATCGACAAGGATGATTAAAAAAAGGTTATATCTATCAACAAAGATTGAAAATGCTAAGGTTCTTTTCTCCAGAATGACCTGATATGGATTGTTAAAATCATGCAAGTTTTCACAATGCTAAAATGTAGAAATGTAGACTAGAACTAGGGTCACAAAACCAAGGTAGTCTAATAAATCCAGAAGGGAATGCAGGAGAAAGTTATTTACCAGAGAGTGATGAGAATATGGAACTCCCAAAGGAGTAGTTCAGGAAGTTAGCACAGATGCATTTAAGGGGAAACTGGTTCAACCATAAGAGAACTGCTGGATGCGCTGACGGGATTAAATGAAGAGGGATGGGAGAAGACCCAGGGAGAGGATAAATGCTGGGATAGACCAGCGAGGCTGGCTGGGCTATTTCTGTGCTGTACATTCTACATAGTGCTATGTATATACTTATATGTGTATACTGGTCTGTGTGCGTGTACATGGCAAGTACACTATGTCATGATGGTAAAATATACTGACTGACGTGGAACTGCTCCTTCTAAATGATTGGATTTGTTTATTGTCACGTGTACCTAGGTACAGTGAAAAGTATTTTTCTGCATGTAGCTCAAATAGATTTGTTAGTACATGAAAAGAAAATACATAATAGAGCAACACACAGTACATTGGTGACTGGGGAGGCAATGGTTCCTTTCAATCAGTTGTAAAAACACATGTTGGATATAAAAATGTAATTGTGTTTGATGGGGAAATTAGCTGTTCCCAGGCTCAAAATCTATATTAAACTGAGAGCACCTAGTCTCTCCAGTTTGTGCATAGATGAGGTAAGCTGTCTCCTTTGTCACTCTCTATGATCAGACTTGCCTGCTTATGTTTACTTTCTCTTTATTTATCTCTCTCTTTCTCAATCTCACCGCTCTCCATCTCTTTCTCCCCTTTTTCTCTTTACTTCAATTTTCCCCTGTAATTTTCCCCATATCACTCTCACTTCCGTGTTTTTGTTTTCATGATGCACAGTGAATCTATCGTTTCTTCCCTCACTCTTTCGTATCTTCCCCTGCTCTGACAACGTCATACCCGTTGACTGTGGGTTCTTTCATTTACCCTTTTCCAGAGTCACCGTTTTACATCTTGATAGAAACATCAGGATCCAACAGTGATCATGACCAGGAGAAACTCAATCATTTCCTAGAGAAGGTCATGAGCTGTGGTCTGGTGACTGATGGGACTATGGCTACTGAGGAAAATAAGATCAAGGTAAGGTGTACTTATTCCCAATCTCAACTCTGATGGACAGTTACTTTGGAGAATGCAATAAGACCAGAACAGAAAGGGACAATCAGATTGTAGCACAAATCTGGCTGACTTATTTGATGACGATTAGATTCCTGCTCGTTTAGTATTGCTGTGTTTTGTTTTATTTAAGTGTAAATTTGAACTTTTATTTATCAAGCGTGATGCTATGATTCATAGCCACAACATGTTCAAATAGATTGTTCATTCCGAATGACTGTTCCGCAGTTCTGAATAAGGAAATATCGAAACACTCCCGTCTTTCATCGACTTAATACTTCCGAGTGGAATCTGTGGTTCAAGGGTGTGAAAACGATCTGGTTGAGTCGACAAGTAGAGTTTATCTTGGTAATTGAATTTGCATTACAGGAGGACCTGAACGTTGCCACGCTCTTAAGGATAAATAGTGATCAGGGGCTGGATTCTCCACCACCCATCGTAGGTAGTGGAGTTCGTGGAGAATCCAGCGTCAGAAAAAAGCAGGATTGGTGCATGTTACGATGCTCCAGCGTTCCGCTGGCGGCAGTACGAGATTCGTGCCCCACTCCATCAGGAGAATACAAATGGGTGAAATTGACCCATTTGCATCCTATTAATGGGCTGGGCACCGAATTCTCCAAGCCTGTGATATTCTCCTGCCCTCTGGGCCGGGATTCACATGGGTGAGAATTGTTGCAGGTATTTCCCAGCGTGACCCTGGCACGGTGGACCTCTCAGTGGGCCAAGGGGGTAACTCTTTAAGGGATTTGTCCCCAAAATCCATCGGATGGCCACACTCCCGCCAGAAATGCAAATCCTGCCTACCCATCCCCGCCAGACTCCCCCACCACGCCCCCTCCACCAGGAGATCCCCCCACGAGAGAGTCCCACATCAGAGGCCCCCCCAGAAACCCCTCCCCATTACAGAGAACTCGGCCAGAATCCCCCTGATAAGAGAGACCCCTGCCTGGAAGCCCATTGAGTGACCCCTGCCTGGAAGCCCCATTACAGAGAACCTTACCTGTTAGCCCCCAAATACAGAGATCCCTACCTGGAAGCTAGAGAGCATCCAGACTGAGACAGTGAAAAAATCACTGCTTTTAAACCTCTGCTGACTCAGGCAGAGGAAGCAGCATCTGTCAGTTCCCAGAAAGAGAACATCAGCTGTGTTTAAACCCCCTCACATCTTTGATATGCAAGGCTTTAATTCATATCAGTGTGAAATTGATTTTACTAGGGCGTGATTAACAGCTTCCACACAGCCAGTTGTCTGGATTGTTTAATTTCACTTCCCTTTACGCTTGACTGGATTTCAAATAGTCAGCTGTGAAACTAACCCCAATGTTTATAAACATCTATCTATGATTTGACAGCTCTTGGACCACATCAAAGACAGTTATGTGCTCTCACTTCCTTTTCTCTTCAGGAAGCACTTAACTGTGGTGCAGGGGTAGGTGCGGAATTATGTTGCAAGATGATGGAGGGGGCCGATCTGCCGGACCACACTATCCGCTAAACACGGTGGCCCGATAGCGGTATTTGCAAGGGAATCTCTCGAAATCCCTGCCATGCATACATTGTCACGGAAAGGAATATTGAATCGTCTGATTTGCGTTCCCAACGCGAGTGTGATTCATCTTCAGAATAACATAATCTCCCAAACTGAGAACTCTGGCCAAGATTTGTGGCTACACAAGGCACACAGATTCACAAGGTTGAATAACTAATGACTACATGAAGAATGTGTTGTGTGATAGGAGAACTGGTACATCCTGATACACAATGCCAGGATATCCAGAATGTTTATTCAAACATGGAGCCCTAGTAATAACCTGGGAGACAAGGGAAGTTGCTTTTTTTTATAGAACAGTACAGCACAGAACAGGCCCTTCGGCCCTCAATGTTGTGCCGAGCCATGATCACCCTACTCAACCCACGTATCCACCCTATACCCGTAACCCCCCACACCATTAACCTTACTTTTATTAGGACACTACGGACAATTTAGCATGGCCAATCCACCTAACCCGCACATCTTTGGACTGTGGGAGGAAACCGGAGCACCCGGAGGAAACCCACGCACACAGGGGGGAGGACGTGCAGACTCCACACAGACAGTGTGTGGAGGCTGTGTGGGTTTCGCCCCCACAACCCAAAAATGTGCAGAGTAGGTGGATTGGCCATGCTAAATTGCCCCTTAATAGAAAAAAATAATTGGGTAATCTAAATTTATAAAAACAAAGTAAGAAGTCTTACAACATCAGGTTACAGTCCAACATATTTGTTTCAAACACTAGCTTTCGGAGCACTGCTCCTTCCTAAGGTGAATGAAGAGGTATGTTCCAGAAACATATGTAAAGACAAATTCAAAGATGCCAGACAATGCTTAGAATGTGAGCATTTGCAGGTAATTAAGTCTTTACAGATCCAGAGATAGGGATAACCCCAGGTTAAAGAGGTGTGAATTGTCTCAAGCCAGGACAGTTGGTAGGATTTTGCAAGCCCAGGCCAGATGGTGGGGGATGAATGTAATGCGACATGAATCCCAGGTCCCGGTTGAGGCCACACTCATGTGTGCGGAACTTGGCTATAAGTTTCTGCTCGGCGATTCTGCGTTGTGCATCCTGAAGGCCGCCTTGGAGAATGCTTACCCGGAGATCAGAAGCTGAATGCCCTTGACTACTGAAGTGTTCCCCGGCTGGAGGGGAACATTCCTGCCTGGTGATTGTCGCGCGATGTCCATTCATTCATTGTTGCAGCGTCTGCATGGTCTCGCCAATGTTCCACGCTTCGGGACATCCTTTCCTGCAGTGTATGAGGTAGACAATGTTGGCCGAGTTGCACGAGTATGTACCGCGTACCTGGTGGGTGGTGTTCTCACGTGTAATGGTGGTGTCCATGTCGATGTTCTGGCACGTCTGGCAGAAATTGCCATGGCAGGGTCGTGTGGTGTCATGGTCGCTGTTCTGAAGGCTGGGTAGTTTGCTGCAAACAATGGTTTGTTTGAGGTTGCGCGGTTGTTTGAAGGCAAGTAGTGGGCGTGTGGGGATGACCTTGGCAAGATGTTCATCTTCATTGATGACGTGTTGAAGGCTGCGAAGAAGATGTCGTAGTTTCTCCGCTCCGGGAAAGTACCGGCCGACCCGTCAAGTCTGCACCGACTCTTGGAAACAGGATCCCACTTAAGCCCATGCCCCGTAAACCAGTAACCCCACCTAACCCAAGGGCAATTTACCATGGCCAATCCACCTAACCCGCACCTCTTTGGACTGTGGGAGGAAACCAGAGCACCCGTAGAAAACCCACGCAGACACGGGGAGAACATGCAGACTCCGCACAGACAGTGACCCAAGCCGGGAATCGAACCTGGAACTGTGAAGCAACTGTGCTAACCTCTGTGCTACCGTTCCTGCAGGACCATACTAGTCAGCACGTGCCACCCCAAAAAAGACCCATTGATCCCTTCCCTCCATTTCCTGTCTGCTAACCATTTCTCAATCCAGGCCAATGTATTACTCCCGAACCCATGTGCTTTAATTTTGCACACTAACCCCTTATGTGGGACTTTATCAAATCTTCCAGAAAATCCAAATGCACCACATCCACTGGTTCACCCTTATCTATTCTGCTAGTTACGTGCTCAAAGAACTCCAGTAGGTTTGTCAAACATGATTTCCCTTTCATAAATCCACGTTGACTTTGTCTAAGCCCATTGATAAATCACTGTGCACGTGTTTCTATATCTAATCCATTTAATTCGAGGAATGTTGAGGAGCAGACTGTACATTGATGTGGAAAACATAGTTGTGAAGGCACGATCTTCCGGCCGCGCTGCGCCAGAAAGGCACTGGTGAAAGCCAGGAGACCCTGCTCTCGGGATCTACCCGGCTCGCAACGCCTCGCGAGATTCAACGAAATCTCGCGAGATGTTGCAAGGGGAATCCCGCCTACAATGGGCAGGATCAGTTTTTGGCATGTTTGGTTATTAGAGCAAGGCAGTAAGCTTTACTCTAATGTGCAGATTCCCAAGGTACCTGAGGCTTTTGGATTCAATCCCTTCACTTCGGGGAACTCGGGCGAGCGCTGTTTGGTACTGGTCCTCACAAACGGATATAAAACAGAGAGTTGGTAAGAATAGGGCCTTTTCAAATTGGCAGGCAATGAATAGTAGAGTGCTGCAAAGATTACTGCTGGGGCTTCAACTCCTTGCAATCTAAATTAATGACTTAGATGAAGAGACAGAGTGTAATTATGTAAGTATGATGATGATTCCAAGCTAGGTGGAAAGGCAAGTCGTGGGGAGGACACAAAGTAAGGTTAAGGGGGGAGTTGTTGGGTTACGGGTATAGGGTGGATACGTGAGTTTGAGTGGGGTGATCATGGCTCGGCACAACATTGAGGGCCGAAGGGCCTGTTCTGTGCTGTACTGTTCTATGTTCTATGTAAAGAGGCTGCAAAGAGATACTGACAGGTTAAGTCAGTTTGCAACAAGATGTCAGATGACGTATGATACAGGGAAGTGTGAAGTTATATAATAAAAAAGAATATTTTAACAAAATGAGAAACTGGATGTTCAATGATAATCGGGTGTGCTTGCACAAGGAACACAGAATGTTAGCACACAGGAAGGAAATTAGCAATTAGGAAGGAAAATGGCATGTTGGTGTTTATTACAAGGGAATTGGAGTACAGGAATAAAGAAGTCTTGTTACAGTTGTACAGGGTTTTGGTGAGACCACATCTGGAACACTGTGCACAGTTTTGGTCACCACATTTAACAAAGGACATACTGGATTGGAGGTGGGACAGCTAAGGTTCACTAAATTGGTCCCGAGAATGAACAGGTTTGTCCTATGATTGGAGGCTGAGTAATTTGGGCTTTTATTCTCTGGGGTTTAGAAGAATGAGAGGCAATCTCGCTGAAACCTACTAAATTTTGAAGTGACTTGATAGGCTGGACGCTGAAAAACATAGAAAATAGGAGCACAAGGAGGCCCTTCGAGCCTGCTCCACCATTCATTATGATCATGGCTGATCATCGAACTCAAGAGCCTCATCCTGCCCTGCCCCATATCCTTTGATCCCTTCGCCCCAAGTGCTATATCTAACTGCTTCTTGAAAATGTACAATGTTGAGCTTCCGGTTGCGGCTATGACTAGCTAAGCCGCACATTTGGAAGCTCCTGCGACAAAGGTGTTTTCGGGCCAATTGGAGGGCCCCAACGGCGCTGAAAAGACGAATCCCGGTGGGGGAAGGTCCCCTGAGGAGAACTAGACCGATTTTATGGTCGGTACTCGGAGTGGAGCGGCAGGAAAAGTGGCAGCAGCTCCCCAAAAAAAGCGGGGGAAGAAAATCAAAATGGCGGCCGGCGGCGCACCGGAGGGGTGGAGAAAATGGGCGGAGGAGCAGCAGGCCGCTCTCCTCCGTTATTTCACGGAGCTGAAAGTGGAGCTCTTAGAGTCCATGAACGCGACGGCCGCCAGGTTGGTGGGGGCCCAGGCGACCCAAGAGGCGTCGATCAAAGAGCTGCAGCAGGAGATGACCGCGAGGGAGGAGGAGGCCACGGTCCTCGGGGCAAAGGTGGAGGTGCACGAGGCACTCCACCTGAAGTGGCAGAGCCGTTTCGAGGAGCTGGACACTCGGATGAGGAGGAAAAATTTGAGGATCCTGGGCCTAGAAGAAGGCCTGGAGGGGTCGGATCTCCCGAGATATGTTGCGGAGATGCTGAGCTCCCTGATGGGGGAAGGGGCCGGTCCTGCGCCCCTGGAGCTGGAAGAGGCATACCGGGTCATGGCCAGGAGGCCTAGGGCAAACGACCCCCCGAGGGCGGTGCTGGTGCGGTTCCAGCGGCTATGTGATCGGGAGAAAGTCCTGAGGTGGGCAAAAAGGGAGAAAAGCAGTAAGTGGCGAACTCGACGGTAAGGGTGTACCAGGACTGGGGTGCGGAGGTGGCAAAGCGGCGGGCCCGGTTCAACCGGACGAAGGCGGTACTACACGCGAAGAGGATCAAATTTGGAATGCTGCAGCCGGCGCGCTTGTGGGTCACCTACAAGGACCAACATCATTATTTTGAGTCCCCAGAGGAGGCCTGGACCTTTGTACAAGAAGAAAAGCTGGACATGAACTAAAACCTGGGAGCACCGGCGGTCGTAGCCGCCTGGGTACTCTTGATTGAGCAAGTGGCCCTTATCTTTTCAGGCCAGGTCGGAGCTGGGTAACAGTTTCTTGGATTGTTTGGCTTCTCTTGAACGTTTGACTTTTTGAATATCTTGAAGGTTTCGAGTTGTTTGGTGTTTCTGTATATTTGAACTGTTGAAATTTCTATTGCGGGTCGTTTTCTTCTTATGGTGTGTTTCTTCCCGTTTCCAACTTCCCTTAGTCATTTACCCTTTTTACCCCTTTTTCTTCGGGTGTTTGGTCCCCTTTTTTTTTGTTGTTGTTGTTTTTTTTTCTTCCTTCTCTGGTTATGGTTATCTGTGGTTATTTATACTGTTTGATGGAGGGGGATGGTTAAGCACATTGTTAGTTGATAGCTATTTAATTATTTTGTTATTTAAGTATGTAGTTAAGTATTTATGTATTTAGTTGCCATTGGGTATTTATATTGTCAAGTTGGGAAGACGGGACGGGGGGGAGTGGGTTGATCATGCGGGTTTATCTCTGGGGTTCTAAGGGGATCCTTCACGGGCGTGGATGGGGATGGGGGGGAGTGGAAGATGGGGGGGCGGGGTGTGGCCGGGCGAAAGCGCGGGCTTTCCTCTGTTTTTCCCGCGTGTGGGATGGAGGAGAGAGGAGGGGAGAAGAGTGGGGCGTGGCCAGTAATGGCGGCCTTTCCCGCGCTGGAGCGGGGTCAGAGTGGAATGGCGGGGGGGGGGGGGAGGCCCCTCCCCCCCCCCCTCGAACCGGGAGGAGTCGGAGTGTGGCAGGAGCAGCCGGGTCAGCGGAGATCAGCTGACTCTCGGGAGTACGATGTTGGGCACATCGCGGCTAGGAGGGGTCCTAGCCAGGGGGGGGGGGGGGGGGGGGGGGGGGGGAGGGAGGGAGGGTTAGGGGGAGATACCGGGTTGCTGCTGGAAAGACCAGGGACGAGAAGGGGAGAGCTGGGGGGGGGGGGGGGGGGGGGGGGGGGGGGTGGGGCATCGCTATGGAAAACGGGTCAGAAAGGGGGGGATGACCCGGGGCGAGCAAGGGACAGAACATGGCTAATCGACAGGGAGCAGGGACGGGTCGCCCAGCGATCCGATTGATTACGTGGAATGTAAGGGGGCTGAATGGGCCGGTTAAAAGATCAAGGGTCTTCTCGCACCTGAAGGGACTGAAGGCTGATGTAGCGATGTTGCAGGAGACTCACTTGAGGGTAGCAGATCAGGTCCGCCTGAGAAGGGGGTGGGTGGGACAGGTGTTCCACTCAGGCTTGGATGTCAAGAACCGGGGGGTGGCGATTCTGGTGGGAAAGAGGGTGTCGTTCGTGGCGGCAGAAGTGGTGGCAGACAAGGAGGGCAGGTATGTGATGGTGAGTGGTAGGTTGCAGGGAGAGAATGTGGTGCTGGTGAATGTGTATGCCCCGAATTGGGACGACGCGGGCTTTATGAGGCGCCTGCTGGGCCTCATCCCGGGACTGGAGGCAGGGGGCCTGATCATGGGAGGGGACTTTAATACGGTGTTGGACCCTGGGCTGGATAGATCGAGTTCCAGGACGAATAGGAGGCCGGCAGCGGCAGAGGTGTTAAGGGGGTTTATGGAGCAGATGGGAGGGGTAGACCCATGGAGATTTGGTAGGCCTAGGGCGAGGGAGTACTCTTTCTTCTCCCACGTCCACAGAGTGTACTCCAGGATAGACTTTTTCGTATTGAATAGGGGGCTGATACCGAGAGTGCAGGACACGGAGTACTCGGCCATTGCGATATCGGACCATGCACCACATTGGGTGGACGTGGAATTGGGGGAGGCGCGGGATCAGCGCCCGTTGTGGCGCCTGGATGTGGGGCTGTTGGCGGACGAAGAGGTGTGCAGAAGGGTTAGAACGGGCATTGAGAACTATCTGGGTACGAACGACACGGGTGAGGTGCAGGTGGGGACGGTCTGGGAGGCCCTGAAAGCAGTGATTAGAGGAGAGCTGATCTCCATAAGGGCACACAGAGAGAGGAAGGAGAGGCAGGAAAGGGAGAGGCTGGTGGGGGAGCTCCTAGAAGTAGATAGGAAATATGCGGCGGCACCAGAGGAGGGGCTATTGAGGGAGCGGCGCAGTTTACAGGCCAGGTTCGACCTACTGACCACTAGGAAGGCGGAGACGCAGTGGAGAAGGGCGCAGGGTGCGGCGTATGAGTACGGGGAAAAGGCGAGCAGGATGCTGGCACACCAGCTTCGTAAGCGAGATGCAGCCAGAGAGATTGGGGGAGTGAGAGAGAGGGGTGGGGACGTAGTGCAGAAGGGGCAAGAGGTGAATAGGGTCTTCAGGGACTTCTACAGGGAATTGTATAGGTCTGAACCGCCGAAGAGGAGAGGGGGAATGGAGAGCTTTCTCGACAAATTGAGGTTCCCAAAGGTACAGGAGGAGCTGGTAGAAGGGTTGGGGGCGCCGATAGAGCTGCAGGAGCTAATTAAAGGGATAGGCCAGATGCAGGCGGGGAAGGCGCCGGGGCCGGATGGGTTCCCGGTGGAGTTTTACAGGAAGTTTGTGGACTTGGTGGGCCCAGTGCTGGTGAGAGCCTTTAATGAGGCGCGCGAGGGGGGGGTTTTGCCCCCAACAATGTCGCAGGCCCTGATCTCCTTGATTTTGAAGCGGGACAAGGACCCGGTCCAGTGCGGGTCCTACAGGCCTATCTCCCTCTTAAATGTAGATGCCAAGCTGTTAGCAAAGGTCCTGGCAACCAGGATAGAGGATTGTGTGCCAGGGGTAATCCATGAAGACCAGACGGGGTTCGTGAAGGGACGCCAACTTAACACAAATGTCCGGAGATTGTTAAACGTGATCATGATGCCGGCAGTGGAGGGGGAGGCGGAGATAGTGGTAGCGCTAGACGCGGAGAAGGCATTCGATAGGGTGGAGTGGGAATACTTGTGGGAGACGTTGGAAAGGTTTGGGTTTGGGGAGGGATTTATCAAGTGGGTAAAGCTGCTCTATTCGGCCCCGATGGCGAGTGTGGTAACAAACGGGAGGAGGTCAGAATATTTTGGGCTCCATCGAGGTACTAGGCAGGGATGTCCCCTATCCCCCTTACTCTTTGCATTAGCGATTGAACCGTTAGCGATGGCACTGAGGGGTTCAGGGGGGTGGAGGGGACTGACAAGGGGAGGGGAGGAGCATCGGGTCTCGCTCTATGCGGATGACCTGTTGCTGTATGTGGCAGACCCGGAGGGGGGGAATGCCGGAGGTTATGGAAATACTAGCGGAGTTCGGGGACTTCTCGGGATATAAATTAAATCTGGGGAAAAGTGAGGTCTTTGTAATACACTCGGGAGACCAGGGGGAGGGAATTGGGAGGCTCCCCTTCAAAAGAGCAGTAAAAAGTTTCAGGTACTTGGGGGTGCAGGTGGCAAAGAACTGGGGGACCCTCCACAAGCTGAACTTTTCTAGGCTGGTGGAACAGATGGAGGAGGAGTTTAAGAGGTGGGACATGGTGCCGCTGTCGCTGGCAGGGAGGGTACAGTCAGTAAAAATGACGGTCCTCCCGAGGTTCTTGTTTTTGTTCCAGTGTCTGCCCATCTTCCTCCCTAGGGCCTTTTTCAAGAAGATAACGAGTAGTATCATGGGGTACGTGTGGGCACATGGCACCCCTAGAGTTAGAAGGGTCTTTTTGGAGCGGAGTAGGGATAGTGGAGGGCTGGCGTTACCCAATCTTTCAGGATATTACTGGGCGGCAAATGCATCGATGGTACGAAAGTGGATGATGGAAGGGGAGGGGGCAGCTTGGAAGCGTATGGAGAGGGCGTCCTGTGGCAACATAAGCTTAGGGGCACTGGTAACGGCACCATGGCCGCTCCCTCCCACGAGGTATACCACGAGCCCGGTGGTGGCGGCCACCCTCAAGATCTGGGGGCAGTGGAGGCGACACAGGGGGGAAGTGGGGGGTTTGATAAGGGCACCACTAAGAGGGAACCACAGATTTGCACCGGGAAATACAGGAGGGGGATTTCTGAGCTGGCAGAGGGTGGGCATTAGGCAACTGAAGGACTTGTTTATAGAGGGGAGGTTTGCGAGCTTGGGAGAGCTGGAGGAGAAATTCGGGCTCCCCCCGGGGAACACGTTCAGGTACCTCCAAGTGAAGGCATTTGCCAAACGGCAGGTAGAGGGGTTTCCCGTGCTTCCCGACAGGGGGGCGAGTGATAGGGTGCTATCAGGGGTCTGGGTCGGGGAGAGGAAGATCTCGGACATTTATAAGATTATGCAGGAGGTGGAGGAGGTACCAGTAGTGGAGTTGAAAGACAAGTGGGAGGTAGAGCTGGGGGAACAGATAGAGGATGGGACATGGGCAGACGCCCTAGAGAGGGTCAACTCGTCGTCGTCATGTGCGAGACTGAGTCTCATTCAATTTAAGGTACTGCATAGAGCCCACATGACGGGGACAAGGATGAGTCGGTTTTTCGGGGGTGAAGACAGGTGTGTCAGATGTTCGGGAAGCCCTGCGAATCATGCACATATGTTTTGGGCATGTCCGGCACTGGAGGAGTTCTGGAAGGGGGTGGCAGGGACGGTGTCGAGAGTGGTGGGGTCCAGGGTCAAGCCAGGATGGGGACTTGCGATCTTCGGGGTTGGGGTGGAGCCGGGGGTACAGGAGGCGAGGGAGGCTGGAATATTAGCCTTTGCGTCCTTGGTGGCTCGGAGGAGGATCTTGATTCAGTGGAGGGACGCAAGGCCTCCAAGCGTTAACACCTGGTTAAACGACATGGCAAACTTCATCCAATTGGAAAGAATCAAATTCGCCCTGAGAGGGTCGGTGCAGGGGTTTTTCAGGCGATGGCAACCCTTCCTGGACCTCTTAGATCAGAGATAGAAACCGAGGTCGTGACAGCAGCAACCCGGGAGGGGAGGGGAGGGCGGGAGGGAGGGGGGGGGAGGGTGTGGGGGAGGGGAGGGGGGGGGGGGGGGGGGGGGATAAAAATGAAGGAAACACGGTATCGGTGGTGTCACGGGCAAGGCCTGCCCGAGGACACTGCCAGAAACGACAAGATGGTCTGGCGGCCGGTTCGTCGGCGGGGGGGGGGGGGGCGGGGGGCGGGTAGGGGGTGGGGGGGATTCTTGTTAAGTAGGGGGGTTTGACTTTGTTTTGTTTTGATATAACTCACATGTGGGGGGGGTTAAAATGTTTGTACTCTGAAAAATTTCTTCAATAAAAAGTATTTAAAAAAAAAAAGAAAATGTACAATGTTTTGACCTCAACTGCTTCCTGTGGTAATAAATTCTACAGGCAGAACCACTCTCTGGGCGAAGAAATTTATCTTAATCTCAGTTCTAAATAATCTATCCTTAGACTATGATCCCTGTTCTGGACACCCCCACCATCGGGAACACCCTTCTTGTTTCCGTTGTCAGGAAATCTAAAACACGGTGCCACAGGGTAAGGGGCCAATCATTTCGGACTGAGAGAAAAAATTATTTCACTCAAAGGGTTGTGAATTGTTGTAATTCACTACCCCAGAAGATTGTGGATTTGCCAACATTGAATATATTTGTAGCTGGCCTAGACAGATTCTTGGTCTGTCATAGAATTAAGGAATACGGGAGCAGGCAAAATAATGGAGACAAAGTCAAAGGTCAGCAGCTACGGTTATATTGAATGTTGGTGCAGCCTCGATCGGCCGTGCGATTCTACTCTGTGTAGAACCTCAGATGATCAAATTGAATTGGATTAAATGATTTGGGTCACAGTTCTTGTTTTATGCCTTCAAATATTTTGTGACTGCATTACCCCTGCCCCTAATCAGTGGGACATGTGCATATCTGTTACACATCCTTTGCCATTGAATTGATTGAAAGATTATAAGAAATATGCACAGGTATGGCAGCAATTTGTGACAGAGCCTGAGTGTTTAAAAATGAGAGGCTACTTTTACATAGAATGTGAAGATTAGAAACAGTTAGAGGAGATCACCGTTTCACACATGCGGGATGCCTAAAGCAGTTCTTATTGATCTCCTTTAAGATTTTCCTGGTCCCTGTAAGGAGCACACTCACATTAGTCTGCCTGACTATTAACGTAGGCCTGACCCCTCACTGTAGTCCATAAGTATATTGAACCTGCTGTTTTTTTCTCGGATCTGTAAATTGCTAAACCTGTACCAGGGGTACATGAATCAGTAAGTGGTTCAAGATTCAGCTTGCTGCCTGTTCCATAGATATTTATGGGATAGAAGGAGGCCTCTTGGCCCACTGTGTCTGTGGCATTGCAAAGCACGCTGTGGGGAAAGCATTCATCACAAGCTAAACCATAAAAAAAAGACATGGTGCCTGCTTCAGGTAACCTTTGGAGGATTCGGAAGGGTCTGTTCAAAAGCCAGATTCTGTGTAATCAAAAACATCTGATGTTCTTTTCCTGAAGGCGATCTGGGCACTAAGGGAACGCATCACCGAGGCACTGGTCCATGACGGCTTTGTGTTCAAATATGACATCTCGTTACCACTGGAGGCATTCTACGAGATTGTCACTGTCATGAAGGACAGACTGGGGACGAGAGCCAAACGTGTCGTTGGCTATGGACACCTTGGTGAGATTCACTGGTGTGCTGCTTATTTGAGGAGGGCAAGGGTGGCTCCTGGAGTGTCAGTGTGATATTTCTCCAAGATTTCTTTCTGTTTTAAATTTTGGATCTATTCCTGCTACGCTAACTCATGTTGGGCAGGTGGTTTCATTGGAAATTGGGTTGCTTATCCATCTGTGTCTTTAAAGGCGAGGAGTGATACTATTTAAAGGTCAGAGCCATCAATAATTAAAGAAAAAGGAAAACATGTTCACTGTTTAAAGATAAGGGTTCTTGTCATTGCTATTGAAAATCAGGAGGCAGTGCCATGGTTATGGCACAGAACGAGGCTATTCAGCCCACCAAGCCTATGATGGCTCTTTGCAAGAACAATTTATCACCTTCCATTCCACCACCCTTTCTATTCTGCCCCCACCACACTCTCAGGCAGTGCATCATAGATCTTGCGTAAAAATATGTTTCCCCGGTGGTTCAGTGGTTAGCCCTGCTGCCTCACAGCGCTGAGGACCCGGGTTTGATTCCGGCCCTGGGTCACTGTCTGTGTGAGTTTGCACATTCTCCCTGTGCCTACGTGGGTCTCACCCCCACAACCCAAAGATGTGCAGGATAGGTGAATTGGCCACACTAACTTGCCCCTTAATTTAAAAAAAATGTTTTCCCTTACATCACCCCTGGTTCATTCGCCAGTCAATTTAAATCAGTGTCTTCTGTTTCTAGACTATTCTACCAATGTATACAGTTTCATCCTATCTACTCTATCTAGATCTCTCACTATTTTGAACAGCTCCATCAAAACTTCTCAACTTTTTCTTCATGCAGAAAAGTCTAGCTTCTCCAATCAATCCGTGTAATTGAAATCCCTTATCCTTAGGACCATTCTGATAAATCTTCTGTGCTCTCTCTAAAGCCTTCGCACCCATCCTAAATGCTCCAGTTGAGGCCAAAACAGTGTTTTATAAACGTTAATTGCTTTGCATTCTAATGCCTCCATTTGTAAACCCTAGGATTCTGCATCGCTTTTTAACCACTCTCTCAATCTGTCTTGCCACCTTCAATGATTTTCCCACATATCCCCCAGGTCTCCCTCTTCCTTTTAGAATTGTATGCTTTTGTTTTTATTGCTTCTCTTCATTCATCCTATCATAGTGTCACTTTATACCTCCCTCTGTTAAATTTCATTGGCCACATGTATAACAAATTCAACAACATTGAACAAATTAACATAACAAATAAAGGGGACAGTTCCTTAAAGGGACACGAATAAAGGGCAGCATGTGGCGCAGTGGTTAGCACTGGGACTGCGGTGCTGAGGACCCGGGTTCGAATCCCGGCCCTGGGTCACTGTCCGTGTGGAGTTTGCACATTCTCCCCATGTCTGCGTGGGTTTCACCCCCACAACCCAAAGATGTGCAGGTTAGGTGGATTGGCCACGCTAAATTGCCATTTAATTGGAAAAAAATAATTGGCTACTCTAAATTTATTAAAAAAAAAAAAAAAAGGGACACGAATAGAAAACAAAACCAAAGGTTGGCATGGTAACACAGTGGTTAGAACTATTGTTTCACCGCTCCAGGGTCCCAGGTTTGATTCCCGCTTTGGTCACTATCTGTGTGGAGTCTGCACATTCTCCCTGTGTCTTTGTGGGTTTCCTCCCACAGTCCAAAGATGTGCAGGTTAGGTGGATTGGCTATGCTAAATTGCCCTTAGTGTCGAAAAAAAGGTTAGGTGAGGTTACGGGGAGAGGTTGGAGGTGTGGGCTTAGGTGGGGTGCTCTTTCCAAGGGCCGGTACAGACCCAATGTGCCGAATGGCCTCCTTCTGCACTGTAAATTTTATGCTTCTATGATTTGCTCCTCTTAGAGGAGCAGAGACAAGTCCCTAATTAATGCCCAACAACTGAATAATTAAACAGCCAATTTACACGCAATTAACATTGTCATCATTGAAAAGTGAGGTATAGGTGGCGTAAGTATTTAAAGATATGGGGCAGTGCTGTTGGTATTTAAAATTCTTTGGTTTTTTTTTTCTATTCTCCCTAGGTGATGGAAACTTGCATTTGAACATTGTAGCTGAAGCCTTCGACCAACAGCTGCTGGACTCCATTGAGCCCTATTTGTACGAATGGATTGCGCAGCACTGTGGAAGTATCAGTGCTGAGCATGGGCTGGGTTTTAAGAAGAAGAACTTCATTCATTTCAGTAAGCCCAAAGCAGCAGTGCAGATCATGCAGCAGATGAAAGTGATTCTAGATCCAAAGGGAATTTTAAATCCCTACAAAACCCTGCCATCCTTCAGTCAGTGAAATGACAATGAAAGCAGAGGTTTCACTGGGAGCCCTGTTTGCAAATTTTGGCTTTTGTAATGTTTCTTTTGCTAATTTTATTCTCATCAAGGTGAAGAATACCGGTGCCGTGGAAAAGTGTAACACAGCCGATATCAGCATTGAACGCTTCCAGATCTATGTATTTTTTTTATGGCGCCTTTCATTACCTCAGGATGTCCCAAAGCACTTCACAGTCAATGAATTGCTGTTGAACTGTTGCAATACTGGGAAAAAGGTGGCTAATCTTGCACGGCAATAGCACACAAATAGCAGTATGATAATGACCGCAAAATCTATTTCAGATGTAGATTGACAGATAAAAATTAGCCAAGGTTCCAGGAGGGCACATATGCTCTTCTCCGAAAGACTGTGGTGAGATCTCTTACGCCCACCTCGGAAGACTAATGGAGCTTCGGTTTAACAGAAGCCGCCACTTCTGAAAGTGCATCACTCCCTCAGCACTCCACTCAAGCATCAGCCTGGATTATGGGTTCAAATCTCTGAAGTGGGACCAGCCTCCTGACTCCTGAGGCAAGAGTGCTGCTCGCTGAGCCAAGACCAACAACTGGCCACCCATAAGCCCGTTTTAAATACTGCGTCCTCTCTGTCGAGGCGACCAGGAGCCGAGCCAGTTTCTGCATTTTCTGCCGACTACGAACTGGATTGAGTCCCGAGCCTGAGAACGACTGAACACTGGAATTCTGATAGCCAAGTTCTGACAGACTCCCAATTGAAATATTTTTCTTTTTAATAAACATTTTATTGAGGTAATTTTGGTATAGTAACAACAACAAAATAAACAATATACGTGAAACCCATAAACATAGTGCAAAAGGACCAGGTCCCCCCAACTGAAATATTAATCTGTTTGCCACTCTCCAGTCTTGATTGGCCTGTTCTGATGTGTCAGTTGATACCTAACTTGGAGTGTAGGCAACAAACTGATTATCAAAGCAAATCTAATTTATAATCATACAAACGTGAGCCATAATTTTGAGAAGTACCTCCAGCAATGCAGAGATTTCCTGGGGTAAAGTATGGCAGCTAAAACTGGGCACGCATCTTGCAGTCTGCTGCATTTCATAAAAAAGACTGACAGCTTCTGGAGCTGGGCCGGTGATCTGTACTTATCTCCGGACATGCAGGTATGACTAGTCTGTGAATATTCCCTCACCTTGCCTTATCTAGGGGTTCTTGTCAGGGACTACACAGCATTGTAAAAGTTCAAGCATCTGTCCTGGGCTCCCTTCCTTGATCCCTGTCCCTGAGCTTCTCTCCCTGGGCTCTGCACCTTGGGGGCCCCCCTCCTTGGGCTTCTCGCTCTGGCTCCCCTCACTGTGTGACACTCCCTGGGCTCAGCACCCCGGGCTCCCATCCCAGAGTTTCTCTCCCTTTGATTCCACCCCTTGAGCCCCCTCACTGGGCTCCGCAAATAGGGGCTAGTGAAAACAGGGAAAAGTGCTTGAAATGCTGCCTAAACTGTTTCCGAATCCTAAGGGAGGAGGCCACAACTAAGTTTGAGGGAAATCTGACAGGGTGAAAAGAGCAGTGCAGTAATTATTGCAAGAAAAGTAGATATAGTGCAAGAACGAGCTTCCATTTGTCTCCAATGGACCGGGGATCGCTGCCCAGTAATAAAAGAATAAATTAGGGAGGCCCAAGGCCCAAACTGTTTGACCCTTTGGAGCAGAACTCTACGGACTCTCCTGCCAAAAGTCTTTAAAAATAAGTTTAGAGGGCCCAATTATTTTTCTCCAATTAAGGAGCACTTTAGCACGGCCAATCCACCTACCATGCACATCTTTTGGATTGTGGAGGTGAAGCCCACCCAGACACGGGAAGAATGTGCAAACTCCACACAGACAGTGACCCGGGGCCGGGATCGAACCCGGGTCCTCAGCGCCGTACTCAGCAGTGCTAACCACTGTGCCGCCCTTTACCCGCCGAAATAAAAGAGGATAACAGTTTGTTTTCCTTGATTAAAAAAGGATTGGAGGAGGCAATGGGGACTTGAATTTGGGTTTATTGTCACATGTAGTGAGGAACGGTGAAAAGTATTGTTCTGTGTACAGTCCAGACAGATTGTCCCAAACATGAGAAAACCATAGAACATACGATAGATACACAATGTAAATACATTGACACTGAGATTGGGTGAAACTTACGGAGTGTAGACACTGAAAGAACAATAAACACCTCGGAAGCACATTCGTTTTAATTGTTCGAACCCTACCTGCCAAGGAGGCTGGTTTAGCTCACTGGGCTAAATCGCTGGTTTTTAAAGCAGACTAAGCAGGCCAGCAGCACGGTTCGATTCCCGTACCAGCTTCCCCGGACAGGCCCCGGAATGTGGCGACTAGGGGCTTTTCACAGTAACTTCATTGAAGCCTACTCGTGACAATAAGCGATTTTCATTTCATTTTCATTTCAAGGAGAGGAGGAGGCCATTCCAACTCTGCAGATCTGCTTTGAGGCTGTTCACCAGACTGGTGGAATATAACTTATCAACTGAGGCCCAGATATGGCCACCCGGACCCCAGATAGCGGAAGCTTGTCTTAGCTAGACGGAAAGGCAACATCCCCAGTTGGGCTCGCCTCCTGGGGGGTTAACCGAGAAACATTCACTCTTTCTGAAGTTCAACTTGTACCCAGAGAAGGAGCCAAAGGTGTTAAGCAACTTCATTCTCTGGATTGTGATAAAATTCAAAAGGGCATTGATAGTTAGTGGAATGTGCGGGCAAATGGCAGATGAAAGTTAATGCAGAGAAGTGTAAAGTTCCCTTTACCCTGGGAAAAAGTCTCTGACTATCCACTCTGTCTATGCCCCTCATAATTTTGTAGACCTCTATCAGCTCACCCCCCAACCTCCTTTGTTCCAGTGAGAACAAACCAAGTTTATTCAACCTCTCCTCATAGCTAACGCCCTCCATACCAGGCAACATCCTGGTAAATCTCTTCTGCACCCT
Organism: Scyliorhinus canicula; assembly: GCF_902713615.1. Taxonomy (NCBI): domain Eukaryota; kingdom Metazoa; phylum Chordata; class Chondrichthyes; order Carcharhiniformes; family Scyliorhinidae; genus Scyliorhinus; species Scyliorhinus canicula. Next base: position 59,989,595 of record NC_052158.1, on the reverse strand, counting down.
CTCTAAAGCCTCCACATCCTTCTGGCAGTGTAGCTTGAAACAAAACATTCCCGTACCAGCTTCCCCGGACAGGCCCCGGAATGTGGCGACTAGGGGCTTTTCACAGTAACTTCATTGAAGCCTACTCGTGACAATAAGCGATTTTCATTTCATTTTCATTTCAAGGAGAGGAGGAGGCCATTCCACCTCTGCAGATCTGCTTTGAGGCTGTTCACCAGACTGGTGGAATATAACTTATCAACTGAGGCCCAGATATGGCCACTCGGACCCCAGATAGCGGAAGCTTGTCTTAGCTAGACGGAAAGGCAACATCCCCAGTTGGGCTCGCCTCCTGGGGGGTTAACCGAGAAACATTCACTCTTTCTGAAGTTCAACTTGTACCCAGAGAAGGAGCCAAAGGTGTTAAGCAACTTCATTCTCTGGATTGTGATAAAATTCAAAAGGGCATTGATAGTTAGTGGAATGTGCGGGCAAATGGCAGATGAAAGTTAATGCAGAGAAGTGTGAAGTGATTCATCTTGGTAGAAGAGGAATATAAAATAAAGCGTGCAATTCTAAGGTGGGTGCAAAGCAGACAGTCACAAAGAAAAGTACAGCACAGGAACAGGCCCTTCGGCCCTCCAAGCCTGCACTGCCCATGCTGCCCGTCTAAACTAAAATCTTCTGCACTTCCGGGGTCCGTATCCCTCTATTCCCATCCTGTTCACATATTTGGCAAGATGCCCCTTAAACGTCACTATCGTCCCTGCTTCCACCACCTCCTCCGGCAACGGGGTTCAGGCACCCACTACGCTCTGTGTAAAAAAACTTGCCTCGTACCTCTCTAAACCTTGCCCCTCGCACCTTAAACCGATGCCCCCGAGTAATTGACCCCTTTACCCTGGGAAAAAGTCTCTGACTAACCACTCTGTCTATGCCCCTCATAATTTTGTAGACCTCTATCAGCTCACCCCCCAACCTCCTTTGCTCCAGTGAGAACAAACCAAGTTTATTCAACCTCTCCTCATAGCTAACGCCCTCCATACCAGGCAACATCCTGGTAAATCTCTTCTGCACCCTCTCTAAAGCCTCCACATCCTTCTGGCAGTGTAGCTTGAAACAAAACATCCTGAGGCCTTGTTCATTGTAGCTGGGGACTTCAATCAGGCCAAGCTCAAGAGCGTACTACCTAGTTAGCACCAACACGTCACCTGTTCCACCAGAGGCCCAAACATCCTGGACCACTGCTACACAAATATCAAACATGCCTACCTCTCTATCGGCTGCCCACACTTTGGCAAATCTGACCACAAGGCTGTGCTCCTGCTCCCGGCTTATAAGCAAAAACTGAAGCAGGAGAATCCGTCTAAGAAAGTTGTACATTGTTGGTCTGAGGAATCAGATGATCTCCTACGAGATAGAGTCAGTGGACTGGTCAGTATTTAAAAACTCTGTGACGACCCTGAACGAGTACGCCACTACAGTAACTGAATTAGTAAGTGTGTAGAAGACTGTGTGCCAAAGAAGCAAATCCGCGTGTTTCCCAACCGGAAACCCTGGATGAACAGGGATATTCACTGCGTGATGAAGTCTAGGTCTGAGGTGTTCAGGTCAGGCGACCTTGACCTCTACAAGAAAGCCAGATATGATCTAAAGAAATCCATCAAAGATTCCAAAAGACAGTACCGAACCAAGCTCGAGTCCCAGGCTAGCCACACGGATCCCCGCCGTCTATGGCAAGGTCTGCAAGACGTATCGGTCTACGAGATGAAGGCATGTAAAATCGTCGCACCCCTCCCTGATGAGCACAACGCATTCCATGTTGCTCTCCCCTTTGAGAGAGAGCTGACTGGTGGTGATTTGACCTGAGAGTCACCACACCTCAGGCGAGGGGCAAGGTTGAGACGGAGGAGCCTTCGTGGATGACCTCATCATATTTAGGTTCTAGTCATCACATTTTAGGAAGAACCTGAAGGTATTATGGGGGGTGCATTAAAGATTCACAACAATGGTTCCAGCGATGAGGAACTTCAGTTACATATCAAACAGTAGGCCATTCAGCTGCTCGAACCTGATCCCGTCTTTCAACTAGATCCTGACTGATCAGCTACCGCAACACCATTTTCCTGCACTACCCCCAAATTCTTTAATATCTAGAAATCTATCAATCTCTGTCTTGAATATAGTCAATAACAGCCTCCTCAATGCTCTGGGGTAGAGAATTCTAAAGATTCACCACCCTCTGAGTGAAGAAATTCCTCCTCATCTCAGTCCTAAATGGCCTATTTCTTATTCTAAGACTATGGGGGCCATCTCTGGCCATGTTGCACCCAGCACACATCTCACTCTTCCATTTAAAAAAAAATATTTTTATTAAGGCGTTTATATATATATATATATATATATATAGGGGCAGCAGGGTAGCATGGTGGTTAGCATAAATGCTTCACAGCTCCAGGGTCCCAGGTTCAATTCCCGGCTGGGTCACTGTCTGTGTGGAGTCTGCACGTCCTCCCCCTGTGTGCGTGGGTTTCCTCCGGGTGCTCCGGTTTCCTCCCACAGTCCAAAGATGTGCGGGTTAGGTGGATTGGCCATGCTAAATTGCCCGTAGTGTCCTAATAAAAGTAAGGTTGGGTTTGGGGGGGGGGGGGGGGTTGGGTTACGGGTATAGGGTGGATACGTGGGTTTGAGTAGGGTGATCATCGCTCGGCACAACATTGAGGGCCGAAGGGCCTGTTCTGTGCTGTACTGTTCTATGTTCTATATATATATTTACATTGAACACAACCAAAACTAAAAAGATAAAAAATAGGAAATCTTATAACACATAAATAACACCCCACCGCCCCACCCACCCTGCCTTCCCCATTTTTACCCCTCCCTCTGGCATCTTAACTATCCTTGAAGTCGATAAACGGCTTTCATCTCTGATCAAGCCTCTCACTGTGAACTTGGATTTTCCAGCCCAAGGAATTTTGCAAGGTCGCTCATCCACACACCCCGACTTCAGCGCCTCCCGGGTCCCTCCACCCCAACAAAATCTGTCTCCGGGCTACCAAGGAGGCAAAGGCCAAAAGGTCGGCCTCTCTCTCGCCCCCTGGACTCCTGGGTTTTCAGACACTCCAAAAATCGCCACTTGTGGACTCGGAGCCACGTTCACCTTCAGCGTCTTGGACATTACGTCTGCAAGCCCCTGCCAGAACTCCTTCAGCTTCAGACAAGCCCAAAACATGTGGACATGTTTCGCGCCCGCGCCCCCCCCCCCCCCCCCCCCCCACTGCCCGTGCACATCCCACACCTGCCCTGCATCCCCTTAAAGAACCTGCTCATTCTGTCCACCGTCAGAATTGAATAAGGCCAAGCCTAGTCTAGGAGGATGCATTCACTCTCCTCAGAGCCTCCTCCCACAACTCAGCCTCCATTTCCCTCCCCAGCTCCTCCTCCTACTGCCTTTAACTTCTATTGGGGCTCCTTCCCAATCACTTGACTCCTTATAGATCTCTGACACCAACCTTCGCCAACCTCTGTTTTCGACACCACCAGTGTGACCCCTGCACTATCCCTTCCGAAGGCAGCATGTTGGGAAAAAACGACACCTGCTTCCTAACATAGTTACACACTTATAAGAACTGGAACCTATTAACGCTGAGCAGCTCATACTCCTCTTCCAATTCCTCTGGACTCAAAAAGCTGCCCCCCACAATCACGGCCCCAATCTGTTAGATCCCCACCCGCCGCCACCCCCGGAACCCCGCGTCCAACCTCTCTGGAGCAAATTTGTGCTTCCCACAAATCAAAGTGTTGATTTTCCTTAAAAAAAGGCCTTTAGAATAAAGATCAGAAGGTGCTGATAAACAAATAAGAACCTTGAGAGTACCGTCATTTTACAGCGGCAATGGGAGCACATCCCATCTCTTAAAGTCCACCTTCATTTGCTCAACCAACCACACCAAATTCAATTTGTGTAGTTGTTCCCATCCCTGCGCAACCTGGATGTCCAAGTACCTGACGTTTGTCCCCACCACTCTAAACGGCAACTCGCCCAGCTTCCCCTCCTGCCCCCTTGCCCAGATCGGAAAAACCTCACTCTTCCCCATGTTTAACTTGTATCTGGAAAATTGGCCGAATTCCTCTAAAATGTTCATGGTCCCCTCGATACCTCCCAGTGGGTCCGATATGTGAAGCAGCAGATCGTCCGCATATAGTGAGACCCTGTGCGCCATCCCACCCCATGCCACCCGCCACCCCCCACACCTATCCCTTCCCAACTTCTTGACATTCTAAGCGCCATTGCAAGTGGCTCTATCACCAAGACAAAAAGCAATGGGGAGATTGGACACCCCTGCTTTGTCCCAAGGTGTAGTCCGAAATGTCCTAAACTCACCCAATTCATCCTTACCCTCGCTACCGGCGCCCTATTCGACAACCAGGCCATAAACCCCTGCCCGAACCCGAACCGTCCCAGTACTTCCCACAGATACACACATTCTACCCAATCAAGGGTCTTCTCTGCATCTGTAGCGACCGGCATCTCCACATTTTGTCCCTCCAAAGGCATCATTATTACATTCAATAAGCATCTAACGTTCGTAGACAGATACTTCCGCTTTACAAATCCCGTATGGTCTTCTCCTATCACCCGGCACACAATCCTCAATCCCCGAGGCTAAGACCTTTGCCAAAAGGTTGGCATCCACATTTAGCAGTGATATAGAATTTACAGAAGGAGGCATTCGGCCCATCGAGTCTGCACCGGCTCTTGTGAATAGCACCCTACCCAAGGTCAACACCTCCACCCTATTCCCATAACCCAGTAACCCCACCCAACACTAAGGTCAATTTTGGCACTAAGGGCAATTTATAATGGCAATCCACCTAACCTGCACATCTTTGGACTGTGGGAGGAAACCAGAGCACCCGGAAGAAACCCACGCACACACGGGGAGAATGTGCAGACTCCGCACAGACAGTGACCCAAGCCGGAATTGAACATGGGACCCTGGAGCTGTGAAGCAATTGTGCTATCCACAATGCTACTGTGCTATTGTGCGGTAGAAACCACACTGCTCTGGGTCCTTATACTTCTTCAAAATTAAAGATATCCAAGCCTGCGATATTGTTGGGGAAGCTCCCACGCCTCATTGAATGCCCTTACCAGCAGGGGCCTTGTTTTCCAGGGAGCAGTCTCGGAGGGGTGAGTATATACAGTAATTTACCTCGGGAATTCACTGCCTTGTTTCCAGGGAGCAGTGTCAGAGGGGTGAGTATATAAAATAACTTACCTTGGGGATTCGCGGCCTTGTTTCCAGGGAGCAGTCAGGCACCTCGGGGATTCCACTGAACTGAAAGAAAACCTAAAAAGGTGATGTGACAGGAAAGCTGTGACCTGATTGGCTGGTAAGAAAACTGCTAAATTTGAAATAGAACAGTACAAAACAAATGAATAAATTAATGAACTAAGTAGAGATGGCTGGGCGGGTGAAGTGCTGTAGCTGCATGATGTGGAAGCTGGCAGAGCCCATTGCGAGCTGCAGTGACCATATCTGCAGTAAGTGTTGGTTGTTCAAGAGGAAGTTCAGCTCAGAGTTGATGAGTTGGAGTCTGAGCTTCAGACACTGCGGCACATCCAGGAGAAGGGAGAGTTACCTGGATGCTTTGTTTCAGGAGGTGGTCACACCCCATAGAGTAAGTACCTCAACAGTCGGTCAGTGATCAGGGACAGCAGGGTGTGATGACTCTAAATGAGGCAGGTAGAGGGATCCTGAATTCAGGAATGGAGGAGCCTCAGCTCTTGACCTTGTTCAACAGGTGTGAGGTACTTGTTCCCTGTGTGGATGAGGAAAAGGGCTGTAGGGAGGATAAGCTAGCTGAGTACTGCATCATGGTACGGGAGGCCAGTCAAGTGGGGGGAGCAAAACGACAACTGGTAGTTGTAGGGGATTCTATAATTAGGGGAACAGATAGCATCCTTTGAAAGCAGGATCAAGAGTCCTAAAAGACCATAAGACATAGGAGCAGAATTAGGCCACTCGGCCCATCGAGTCTACCCCGCCATTCAATCACGGCTAATATTTTTCTTATCCCCATTCTCCTGCCTTCTCCCCATAACCCCTGATCCCCTTATTAATCAACAACCTATCTATCTCTGTCTTAAAGACATTCAAAGATTTGGCCTCCACAGTGGCAAAAAGTTCCACAGATTCACCCTGCATGGTATGTTCCCTGCCCGGTGCCAGGGTGAGGGACATCTCTGAAAGAAAAATGGAAATCAAGGCTTGAAAGGATATTGGAGCGGGAGGGGGCGAATCCAGTTGTTGTGGTCCATGTTGGGAAAAACAACATAGGCAAAGACTAGAAAAGAGGACCTGTTGGGGGATTATCAGGCACTAGGAACTAAATTTAAAAAAGAGGTCCTCAAGGCCATAATCTCTGAATTACTACCTGCGCCACTTGTGAAATGGCACAGGGATGAGAAAATTAGGGAAGTTAACACATGGCTAAAGGATTGGTGCAGGAAGGAGGGGTTTCATTTCATGGGGCATTGGCATCATATTGGAGCAGGAGGGATCTGTACCATTGGGATGGTCTCCATCTGACCCGACCTGGGGCCAGTATTCTAGCGAAAAGGATAAATAGAGTGGTCTCAAGGACTTTAAACTAGCAAGTGGAGGAGAAGGGAAGGGTAACACGATGGGAAGTAAAACGGTTAACGGGAAGCAAAGGAGCAGGTTAGCACATGGGGAGGTGGGTTCAACTACATCGAAAGTTATGAAAAAAGATAAAGGAAGGAAGAACTCAGGAGATGTTATAAATGGAAGTGTTAGGATTCAAAAAGAAGTCATTAAAACTATCATAAAGGCACTTACCTGAATGCTCGTAGCATTCGAAACAAAATAAATGAGTTAACGGCACAAATCATCGCAAACAAATATGATTTAGTGGCCTTTACAGAGACATGGTTGCAGGATGGTCACAACTGGGAGTTAAACATCCAGGGGTATCAGACTATTCAGAAGGACAGGCATGAAGGTAAGGGACATTTAAGGCACTGACATTTAAGGGTGACATCAGGGCGGTAGTGAGAGAAATAGGTTCTATAGAGAAAAAAGTTGAATCCATTTGGGTGGAAATTAGAAACAGTAAGGCGAGAAGGTCACTGATAGGTGTAGTCTATAGGCCACCAAATAATATCACAGTGGGACGGGCAATAAACAAAGAAATAACTGATGCATGGAAAAATGAAATGGCAATTATCATGGGGGATTGGTCAGACCAGGTCGGTTTTGATTTTCATTTCATTTTCAGGACAGACCTGAGGAGAAGTTCATATAATATATCCATGATAGTTTTCTAAAACTATGTAATGGAACCTATATGAGGGATCAAGTTATCCTAGATCTGGGCCTGTGTAATGAGACAGGAATAATTATGATCTCATCATCAGGGATCCTCTGGGAAGGAGCAATCACATTATGGTAACATTTAAAATACAGATATCAATAATAATAATTGCTTGTCACAAGTAGGCTTCAATGAAGTTACTGTGAAAAGCCCATGGAGGGTGAGAAAGTAAAATCCAAAATGAGTGCCTTGGGTTTAAATAAAAGAGACTACAATGGCATGAGGGAGGAGTTGGATAGGGTAGATTGGGAGTAAAGTCCTTGTGGTGGAACAGTGGAGGACTTTCAAAGCGATATTTCATAGTGCTCAGCAAAAGTGAAGAGGAAGGACTGTAGACACAGACAATAACCCAAGCTGGGAATCGAACCTGGGACCCTGGAGGTATGACTCAACTGTGCTAGCCACTGTGCTACCGTGCTGCCCACTATCCTCCTGCGATTGAGACCACCATAGGGAATACTGAGACCGATCGCTCTGCGACCCTCCTGACACCCACCCATATACCACCCTTGGGTCATGACCCACACAACCCACACCAGCAGGAATGGTGTAGGAGGGAGGGCTTCAGGTATTTGGATAATTGGAGCGCATTCTGGGGAAGGTGGGACCTGTACAAGCAGGACGGGTTGCATCTGAACCAGAGGGGCACCAATATCCTGGGGGGGAGGTTTTCTAGTACTCTTCGGGAGGGTTTAAACTAATTTGGCAGGGGAATGGGAACCGGATCTGTAGTCCAGCAAATAAGGTAGACGATAGTCAGGACGCCAAAGCACATAGTGATGCAGTGGGGAAGGTAACAATGACAAAGGAGAGTACTTGCAGGCAAGGAGATGGGTTGAAGTGTGTATACTTTAATGCAAGAAGCATCAGGAATAAGGTGGGTGAACTTAAGGCATGGATCTGTACTTGGGACTACGATGTGGTGGCCATCACAGAAACTTGGATAGAAGAGGGGCAGAAATGGTTGTTGGAGGTCCCTGGTTATAGATGTTTCAACAAGATTAGGGAGGATGGTAAAAGAGGTGGGGGGGGGGGGGGGTGGCATTGTTAATTAGAGATAGTATAACAGCTGCAGAAAGGCAGTTCGAGGGGGATGTGCCTACTGAGGTAATATGGGTTGAAGTTAGAAATAGGAAAGGAGCAGTCACCTTGTTGGGAGTTTTCTATAGGCCCCCCAATAGCAGCAGAGATGTGGAGGAACAGATTGGGAAACAGATTTTGGAAAGGTGCAGAAGTCACAGGGTAGTAGTCATGGGCGACTTCAACTTCCCAAACATTGAGTGGAAACTCTTTAGATCAAATAGTTTGGATGGGGTAGTGTTTGTGCAGTGTGTCCAGGAAGCTTTTCTAACACAGTATGTAGATTGTCCGACCAGAGGGGAGGCCATATTGGATTTAGTACTTGGTAATGAACCAGGGCAGGTGATAGATTTGTTAGTGGGGGAGCATTTTGGAGGTAGTGACCACAATTCTGTTACTTTCACTTTAGTAATTGAGAGGGATAGGTGCGAGCAACAGGACTAGGTTTATAATTGGGGGAAGGGTAAATACAATGCTGTCAGACAAGAATTGAAGTGCAGAAGTTGGGAACATAGGCTGTCAGGGAAGGACACAAGTGAAATGTGGAACTTGTTCAAGGAACAGGTACTGCGTGTCTTTGATATGTATGTCCCTGTCAGGCAGGGAAGAGATGGTCGAGTGAGGGAACCATGGTTGACAAGAGAGGTTGAATGTCTTGTTAAGAGGAAGAAGGAGACTTATGTAAGGCTGAAGAAACAAGGTTCAGACAGGGCGCTGGAGGGATACAAGATAGCCAGGAGGGAACTGAAGAAAGGGATTAGGAGAGCTAAGAGAGGGCATGAAAAATCTTTGGCGGGTAGGATCAAGGAAAACCCCAAGGCCTTTTACACATATGTGAGAAATATGAGAATGACTAGAGCGAGGGTAGGTCCGATTAAGGACAGTAGCGGGAGATTGTGTATTGAGTCTGAAGAGATAGGAGAGGTCTTGAACAAGTATTTTTCTTCAGTATTTACAAACGAGAGGGGCCATATTGTTGGAGAGGATGGGTTGCGCGGACTTGAGGATAGACAAGTCCCCCGGGCCTGACGGGATATATCCAAGGATTCTATGGGAAGCAAGAAATGAAATTGCAGAGCCGTTGGCAATGATCTTTTCGTCCTCGCTGTCAACAGGGGTGGTACCAGAGGATTGGAGAGTGGCGAATGTCGTGCCCCTGTTCAAAAAAGGGAATAGGGATAACCCTGGGAATTACAGGCCAGTTAGTCTTACTTCGGTGGTAGGCAAAGTAATGGAAAGGGTACTGAGGGATAGGATTTCTGAGCATCTGGAAAGGCATTGCTTGATTAGGGATAGTCAGCACGGATTTGTGAGGGGTAGGTCTTGCCTTACAAGTCTTATTGAATTCTTTGAGGAGGTGACCAAGCATGTGGATGAAGGTAAAGCAGTGGATGTAGTGTACATGGATTTTAGTAAGGCATTTGATAAGGTTCCCCATGGTAGGCTTATGCAGAAAGTAAGGAGGCATGGGATAGTGGGAAATTTGGCCAGTTGGATAACAAACTGGCTAACCGATAGAAGACAGAGAGTTGTGGTGGATGGCAAATATTCAGCCTGGAGCCCAGTTATCAGTGGCGTACCGCAGGGATCAGTTCTGGGTCCTCTGCTGTTTGTGATTTTCATTAACGACTTGGATGAGGGAGTTGAAGGGTGGGTCAGTAAATTTGCAGATGATACGAAGATTGGTGGAGTTGTGGATAGTGAGGAGGGCTGTTGTCGGCTTCAAAGAGACATAGATAGAATACAGAGCTGGGCTGAGAAGTGGCAGATGGAGTTTAACCCTGACAAGTGTGAGGTTGTCCATTTTGGAAGGACAAATCTGAATGCGGAATACAGGGTTAATGGTAGGGTTCTTGGCAATGTGGAGGAGCAGAGAGATCTTGGGGTCTATGTTCATAGTTCTTTGAAAGTTGCCACTCAAGTGGATAGAGCTGTGAAGAAGGCCTATGGTGTGCTAGCGTTCATTAGCAGAGGGATTGAATTTAAGAGCCGTGAGGTGATGATGCAGCTGTACAAAACCTTGGTCAGGCCACATTTGGAGTACTGTGTGCAGTTCTGGTCACCTCATTTTAGGAAGGATGTGGAAGCTTTGGAAAAGGTGCAAAGGAGATTTACCAGAATGTTGCCTGGAATGGAGAGTAGGTCATACGAGGAAAGGTTGAGGGTGCTAGGCCTTTTCTCATTAGAACGGAGAAGGATGAGGGGCGACTTGATAGAGGTTTATAAGATGATCAGGGGAATAGATAGAGTAGACAGTCAGAGACTTTTTCCCCGGGTGGAACACACCATTACAAGGGGACATAAATTTAAGATAAATGGTGGAAGATATAGAGGGGATGTCAGAGGTAGGTTCTTTACCCAGAGAGTAGTGGGGGCATGGAATGCACTGCCTGTGGTAGTAGTTGAGTCGGAAAATTTATGGACCTTCAAGCGGCTATTGGATAGGTACTTGGATTAGGGTAGAATAAGGGAGTGTAGGTTAACTTCTTAAGGGCAGCACGGTAGCATTGTGGATAGCACAATTGCTTCACAGCTCCAGGGTCCCAAGTTCGATTTCGACTTGGGTCACTGTCTGTGTGGAGTCTGCACATCCTCCCCGTGACTGCGTGGGTTTCCTCCGGGTTCTCCGGTTTCCTCCCACAGTCCAAAGATGTGCAGGTTGGGTGGATTGGCCATGGAAAATTGTCCAAAATTCTATGATTAACCTAGGACAAAAGTTCGGCGCAACATCGTGGGCCGAAGGGCCTGTTCTGTGCTGTATTTCTCTATATCTATATCTATATCTATAACACCTTTAACTGCTATTTTCATTCCCACATAAAAAACAAGAAAAAAAAAACACCTCTTCTTTCAATCCACCTCAAATACCAATGGCACACAGGAATACTTGCTTCACAGAGATATTCTTTGAGAAAGAGATCTTTTGACACTGCTTTACAGAAAATATCGGAGTCCTGTCAGAAATTCTGGCTGTATGTCTTCAAAAGCTATTTCAACCGGCTTGTTTCAGCTCCCATTGTGCTTAGACAAGTCTGCAATGCTTTAAATACTGTTAAACTCTTAGAACTAACTGACAGTGAGAGCAGAAACTTTTTCATTGTTTCATTCTATGACACGCCCAACAGCTGCTACCAGAATTTGTAATGAGAATGGCGGATGCTACGGGCCTTTTTAATGAAATGGGGCTGTGTGCAGTCTTCCAGCCAGAAGCAGCAGTAGTGAGCAGGTTTTGCGCCTTGCACGTACACTTGACGTCAAGCGCCCTACATGTATGTGATTTTAGTGTCTAATCACAAAGGAGAGATTCTTCCATTTTCCAGCTGCTGACAAGAGGGCTGTGAAGGTGAATCATTTTCTTGCAAGTAAGAGACAGCCAGAGACACAGATAGGCAGTGCATCTACTGGCCAAGATGTCTCAACTTAATCTACTGGAGAGAGCTGCACAGGAGAGTCCAGGGCAGGACAATGTTAGCTCTGTACAGAGCTCCAGGGCCTCTGGTTAACAGCCGCCAAAGAAGAAACTCAATTCGGAACAAAGCAATATAAAGATGATTTCTTGAGTTATGGTTTTGTCAATTCTGCCAATGCAAATAAGGATGCACAGCCCATGTGTGTTATACGCAGTGAAATAATGGCAACTGAGATAAATTTCAGATTTTGAACGAGAAGTGGTGGGTAAAAGATTACTTTTGAGGTTGAGACCGCAGAGTCAGATATGAACTTACAGCTGGCTCCAAATTAAAAGACTAAGCTCCAGTACATGACCTGTGATAGCACATTGAAAACATGGCAAAAGCCCATGAGGCTGTCCGCATTCTGGAGTAGCATTTCCCAAGGGTATCCAGTGCTGAGTAGAACTATCATGTTATTGCCCTTCACGGCGATGTAATGTTGGATTTTCCATTCTCACAAAGCTAAAGGTGGCACAAAAGATCTGGCTGAATCTGCACCAGTGTGCACGTTGCCCTCTCCTCCTGTGAACCTGATTGCAGTGAGATTGTGAGGATCAAGCAAGCTCTCCTTTTGCATTAAAGATAAGTGAAGGGAGGGCAGCACAGTGGTGCAGTGGTTAGCTCTGGGACTGCGGCACTGAGGACCCGGGTTCGAGTCCCGGCCCGAGGTCGCTGTCCGTGTGGAGTTTGCACGTTCTCCCCGTATTTGGTGGGTTTCTCCCCCACAGCCCAAAAGACGTGCAGGTTAGGTGGATTGGCCACGCTAAATTGCCCTTTAATTGGGAAAAAAAAACAATTATTGGGTACTCTAAATGTATTCTTAAAAAAATTTTTTTTAAAGGTAAGCGAAGGTTGGCCGGCATGAGTCGTGAAGCTTGACCAGCGTGGGTTGCGAATGTCGGCCAGCCTGTATCCCAAACATCAGTCGGCATGGGTTGTGAAGGTCAACCAAAGTAGGTCGCGAAGTTCAGCCAGTTGACAAAGTGGGCCTTATAAAAAAAGTTTGAAAAACACTGGTGTTCATCTGGTGCACTACACTTTAGGGATTCTATGGATTCTTATTTAAGGAAAGCTGTAAATGCGTTGGAAGCAGTTCAGAGAATGTTTACAAACTAATACCTGGAATGGATGTGTTGTCTCATGAGGAAAGGTTGGAGAGATTAGGCTTGTATTCACTAGAATTTAGAAGAGTAAGTGGCGACTTGATCGAAACTTCCTGAGAAAGATCCTGAGGGGTCTTGACAGAGTCGATGCGAAGAGGATATTTCCCCTTGTGGGCAAATCTAAAACTAGGGGTCACGGTTTAAAAATAAAGCGTCGCTCATTTAAAACGGAGGTGAGGAAAAAATATCTTCTCCCAGACAGTCGTGGGTCTCTGGAAATCCCTTCTGTGAAAAAGCAGTGGGAGCAGAATCTTTGAATATTTTGAAGGCTGAGCGAAATATTTTCTTGATTAATGAGGGGGTGTAGGGACAGCACGATGACGCAGTGGTTAGCCTCATCCGCTGAGGATCCGGGTTTGATACCAGCCCTGGGTCACTGTCGATGTGGAGTTTTCACATTCTCCCCATGTCTGCGTGGGTCTTACCCCCATAGCCAAAGATGTGCAAGGTAGGTGGATTGGCCATGCTAAATTGCCCCTTAATTGGAAAAAACAAATTGGGTACTCTAAATTTCTTTGTTAAAAATATTAATGAGGGAGTGAAAGGTTATCGGGGGTAGGCAGGAATGTGAGGTTGACCTCACAATCGTATCAACCATAATCACTTTTTTTTTGTAAAACATTTTATTGAGGTATTTGTGATTTTGTAACAATAACAGACGAAAGTGTGAACATACAAATATAACCAGAATGCAAAGGCCGTCTTACTCCTTCACAGGTCCCACCTTTCTTACACAATAATCGAAACTAAACCCCCTCCCCTCTGCTGATAGTTAATTTTCTCTAAAGAAGTCGACGAACGGCTGCCACCTCCAGATGAACCCTAACATTGACCCTCTCAGGGCGAATTTGATTTTCTCCAGGCGGATAAAGCTAGCCATGTCAGTGAGCCAGGTCTCTGACTTCAGGGGCTTTGAGTCCCTTCAAGCTAATAGTATCAGTCTCCGGGCTACCAGAGAGGCAAAGGACAGAACGTCTGCCTCTTTCTCCTCCTGGACTCCCGAATCTTCCGACACTCCGAAAAATCGCCAACTCTGGACTCGATGCCACCCTTGTTTTTAACACCTTGGACATGACATCCGCAAACCCCTGCCAGAATCCCCGAAGCTTCGGGCATGCCCAGAACATATGAACATGGTTTGCTAGTCCTCCCGCACACCTTGCACACCTGTCTTCTATCCCAAAGAACCTGCTCATTCGGGCCACTGTCATGTGAGCCCAATGAACGACCTTAAATTGTATCAGGCTGAGCCTGGCCCATGATGTGGACGCGTTGACTCGACTCACCGCATCCCCTATCTCTCCTGTTGTGGGCCAGGGTTTAGAGAACCCCAAAGTGTATCATGGACTTCACCGGACCCACAACCTTTACTAGATTGTGGTATGGGGAGCACACGGCCCACTCTACAGGTGTGGTAGAGCAGAAATGGAAAAGTATTTTTTAAAAGCAAAACAATGTTTATTCTATGAACTCAAGTTAACCTTTTTAAAACATACAGTGAACATCTTCGCAACCATTAATTCAAATATAACCCCCAAAGAATACAACACTAAGTAATGCTTAATAATTTCCCAAACAACATCCAGAAGACACATTAGGTTTACATTCACTACTGAGAATATTTACAATTCTGAATTCACCAAATGATCAAGAGATAGTCTTTTGATGGCAGGGAGAACAGCAGTACACCTGCTTGGTCTGGCTTCAGCTCCAACACGGAAAACGAAACTAAAACACAACCTGCAGCAAAGAGCCTAACATGAAAGTAAAAAGATGACAGACAGTCAAGCTCTACCCACATTCTGACATAACTGATAAACACCCATTTATTAAAGGTACATTTCTTAAACACCCATTTCTTAAAAGTACTCTCACAGGATACTTCTCCTAACTCCTCTTCCCATTTGGGTTTCAGCTCCTCGGTCTGCGTTTCCTCTGACTCCATGAGTTCTTTATAGATGTCCAAAACCCTCCCCTTTCCCACCCATACTCTGGAAACTACCCTGTCCTGTATCCCTCTTGGTGGTAGGAGCGGGAAGGTTGAGACCTGCCTGTGTCGGAAGTCTTGCACCTGCAGGTACCTGAACTCATTCCCTCCCGTCAATTCAAATTTCTCCTCCAACTCCCTCAGGCTGGGAAAGCTCCCCTCTATGAACAGATTTCCCATCCTCTCGATCCCTGCTCTTTACCATTTCCGAAACCCTCCATCCATCCTCCCTGGGGCAAACCAATGATTATTGCAGATTGGAGACCAAACCGATGCTCCCTCTGCTCCCGCGTTTCCTCCATTGCCCCCAGACTCTCAGGGCCGCCACCATCACGGGGCTGGTGGAGTACCGGGCCGGCGGGAACGGCAGAGGCGCCGTTACCAATGCCCCCAAACCCGTGCCCTTACATGATGCCGCCTCTACTCACTCCCACACCGACCCCACCCACATTCCTAATCATGGCTATATTTGCCGCCCAATAATAATTGCTAAAGTTCAGCAGCGCCAACCCGCCCTCCCCCTAGCTATGCTCCAGCATCCCTTTTTTTACCCGCGAGGTCTTGCCCGCCCATTCAAAGCCAGAGATCACCTTGTTTACCCGCTTAAAAAAGGCCCGTGGAATAAAGATGGGAAGGCACTGAAAAACAAACAGGAATCTCGGGAGGACCGTCATTTTTACCGTCTGTACCCTCCCCACCAGTGATAGCGGGCGCATGTCCCACCTTCGGAAGTCTTCCTTCATTTGGTCCACCAGTCGGGTCAAATTTAGCTTATGTAGCCGTTCCCATTCCCGTGCCACCTGGATGCCTAGAAACTGAAAGCTTCCCCCGACCACCCTAAATGGCAACTCCCCCAGTCGCCTCTCCTGCCCGGATCGCGAACATGTCACTTTTCCCCATGTTCAATTTATAACCCGAAAACCGACCAAATTCCCCCAGAATCCTCATAATTTCTCCCATCCCCTCTAGTGGGTCAGAAACATATAGGAGCAGGTTATCTCTGAACAGCGAGACTCTGTGTTCCACCCCTCCCTGAACCAGCCCCTTCCAGTCCCTGGAGGCTCTCAGCGCAATAGCCAGCGGCTCTATGGCCAGTGCAAACAGCAGTGGGGAGGGGGACATCCCTGCTCGTTCCCCGGTGCAGCCTGGAATAGCCCGATGTCAACCTGTTCGTCCATACACTCGCCACAAGTGCCTGATACAGCAGCCTAACCCAGTCGATGAAGCCCCGTCCAAACCCAAACCGCCCCAGCACCTCCCACAGATAGGTCCATTCTACCCGATCAAATGCCTTCTCTGCGTTCATTGCAACCACTACCTCTACGTTCCTATCCTCTGGGGGCATCATGATCACATTCAGCAGCCTTCTAATGTTGGCCGGCAACTGTCTGCTCTTAACAAATATCGTCTGGTCCTCTCCAATCACATCCGGAACGCAGTCTTCGATCCTTGAGGACAAGATTTTGCCCAACAGTTTGCCGTCAACATTTAATGAGGAGATTGGTCTGTGGACTCGCGTAGCTCCGGGTCCATCTCCCGCTTCAAGATCAGTGAGATTGTGGCCTGTGACATCATCGGGGGAGACCTCTGAGGTCTCTGCATATCTCCTGTCGACTTGAAATATTCACCCGATCAGTCGATTCATCTCTGCTCTATCTACCTTCGCCCTGTGAGCCCGTATCGAAATCAGCTCCCCTCTGACCACCGCCTTCAGCGCCTCCCAGACCATTGCTGCTGAGACTTCCCGTGTCATTAACTTCCAGATAGTAGGGCACAGCACGGTGGCACAGTGGTTAGCATTGCTGCCTACGGCGCTGTGAACCCGGGTTCGAATCCCGGCCCTGGGTCACTGTCTGTGTGGAGTTTGCACATTCTCCCCGTGTTTGTATGGGTTTCACTCCCACAACCCAAAAAGATGTGCCGGGTAGGTGGATTGGCCATGCTAAATTGCCCCTTAATTGGAAAAAATTGGGCACTCTAAATTTAAAAAAAAAACTTCCAGATAGTTCTGGATGCATTTCCTCACCCGCCCGCACACCTCCTCACCCGCTAACAGTCCGACATCCAATCTCCAAGCGCTGGCTACACTCCTTGCTCACCTGTAAATCCTCCCAGTGCGGGGCATGGGCCGAGACCATGATCGCTGAATACTCAGTGTCCACTACCCCCATCAGTAAAGCCCTGTTCAGGATGAAAAAGTCGAACCGGGAGAACACTTTATGTTTGTGTGAGTAGAAAAATAACTCCTTTACTCTTGGCTGCCTGAACCACCATGCATCCACTCCCCCCCCCCCCCCCCCCACCCACCCCTCTGCT